>NW_026688547.1:0-38455 GCF_030445035.2 Dasypus novemcinctus
TATCTGTAAAACTAGCATTTACACTATAGGAAAGCATAACCGGCGGTATAGCAGCTAACTCTTTAAACCTACATGAAACAACATGGCACCTATCATTTACTTCTGAGAACAAAGCATTGTGTGCAGAGATTTTGCAGCTATCTCCTTTCTTTCAGGTTTTGTGCTAACATTCCTATCTGTAAAACTAGCATTTACACTATAGGAAATCATAACCGGCGGTATAGCAGCTAACTCTTTAAACCTAAATGAAACAACATGGCACATATGATTTACTTCTGAGAACTAAGCATTGCGTGCAGAGATTTTTCAGTTATCTCCTTTACTTCAGTTTTGGTGCTAACATTCATATTATTATACTCGCATTTACTATATAGGAAAGCATAACTGAGGGTATAGCAGCTAACTCTTTAAACCTAAATGAAACAACATGGCATATATGATGTACTTCTGAGAACTAAGCATTGTGTGCAGAGATTTTGCGGCTATCTCCTTTCTTTCAGTTTTTGTGCTAACATTCCTATCTGTAAAACTAGCCTTTCCTCTATAGGAAATCCTAAACGGCGGTATAGCAGCTAACTCTTTAAACCTAAATGAAACAACGGGGGCACATATGATTTACTTCTGAGAACTAAGCATTGTGTGCAGAGATTTTTCAGTTATCTCCTTTACTTCAGTTTTGGGGCTAACATTCCTATGTGTAAAACTAGCCTTTACACTATAGAAAAGCATAACCGGCGGTATAGCAGCTAACTCTTTAAACCTAAATGAAACAACATGGCACATATGATTTACTTCTGAGAACTAAGCATTGTGTGCAGAGGTTTTGCGGCTATCCTCCTTTCTTTCAGTTTTTGTGCTAACATTCCTATCTGTAAAACTAGCTTTTACACAATAGGAAAGCCTAAACGGCGGTATAGCAGCTACCTCTTTAAACCTAAATGAAACAACATGGCACATATGATTTACTTCTGAGAACTAAGCATTGTGTGCAGAGATTTTTCAGTTATCTCCTTTACTTCAGTTTTGGGGCTAACATTCCTATGTGTAAAACTAGCCTTTACACTATAGGAAAGCGTAAGCGGCGGGTATAGCAGCTAACTCTTTAAACCTAAATGAAACAACATGGCACATATGATTTACTTCTGAGAACTAAGCATTGTGTGCAGAGGTTTTTGCGGCTATCTCCTTTGTTTCAGTTTTTGTGCTAACATTCCTATCTGTAAAACTAGCATTTACACTATAGGAAAGGCTAACGGGCAGTATAGCAGCTAACTCTTTAAACCTAAATGAAACAACATGGCACATATGATTTACTTCTGAGAACTAAGCATTGTGTGCAGAGATTTTTCAGTTATCTACTTTACTTCAGTTTTGGGGCTAACATTCCTATGTGTAAAACTAGCATTTATACTATAGGAAAGCATAACCGGCGGTATAGCAACTAACTCTTTAAACCTAAATGAAACAACATGGCACATATGATTTACTTCTGAGAACTAAGCATTGTGTGCAGAGATTTTTCAGTTATCTCCTTTACTTCAGTTTTGGGGCTAACATTCCTATGTGTAAAACAAGCCTTTACACTATAGGAAAGCATAACCGGCGGTATAGCAGCTAACTCTTTAAACCTAAATGAAACAACATGGCATATAAGATGTACTTCTGAGAACTAAGCATTGTGTGCAGAGATTTTGCGGCTATCTCCTTTCTTTCAGTTTTTGTGCTAACATTCCTATCTGTAAAACTAGCCTTTACTCTATAGGAAATCCTAAACGGCGGTATAGCAGCTAACTCTTTAAACCTAAATGAAACAACAATGGCACATATGATTTACTTCTGAGAACTAAGCATTGTGTGCAGAGATTTTTCAGTTATCTCCTTTACTTCAGTTTTGGGGCTAACATTCCTATGTGTAAAACTAGCATTTACACTATAGGAAAGCATAACCGGCGGTATAGCAGCTAACTCTTTAAACCTAAATGAAACAACATGGCACATATGATTTACTTCTGAGAACTAAGCATTGTGTGCAGAGATTTTTCAGTTATCTCCTTTACTTCAGTTTTGGGGCTAACATTCCTATGTGTAAAACTAGCCTTTACACTATAGGAAAGCATAACCGGCGGTATAGCAGCTAACTCTTTAAACCTAAATGAAACAACATGGCACATATGATTTACTTCTGAGAACTAAGCATTGTGTGCAGAGGTTTTGCGGCTATCTCCTTTCTTTCAGTTTTTGTGCTAACATTCCTATCTGTAAAACTAGCATTTACACTATAGGAAAGGCTAACGGGCAGTATAGCAGCTAACTCTTTAAACCTAAATGAAACAACATGGCACATATGATTTACTTCTGAGAACTAAGCATTGTGTGCAGAGATTTTTCAGTTATCTACTTTACTTCAGTTTTGGGGCTAACATTCCTATGTGTAAAACTAGCATTTATACTATAGGAAAGCATAACCGGCGGTATAGCAACTAACTCTTTAAACCTAAATGAAACAACATGGCACATATGATTTACTTCTGAGAACTAAGCATTGTGTGCAGAGATTTTTCAGTTATCTCCTTTACTTCAGTTTTGGGGCTAACATTCCTATGTGTAAAACTAGCCTTTACACTATAGGAAAGCATAACCGGCGGTATAGCAGCTAACTCTTTAAACCTAAATGAAACAACATGGCATATAAGATGTACTTCTGAGAACTAAGCATTGTGTGCAGAGATTTGCGGCTATCTCCTTTCTTTCAGTTTTTGTGCTAACATTCCTATCTGTAAAACTAGCCTTTACTCTATAGGAAATCCTAAACGGCGGTATAGCAGCTAACTCTTTAAACCTAAATGAAACAACATGGCACATATGATTTACTTCTGAGAACTAAGCACTGTGTGCAGAGATTTTTCAGTTATCTCCTTTACTTCAGTTTTGGGGCTAACATTCCTATGTGTAAAACTAGCATTTACACTATAGGAAAAGCATAACCGGCGGTATAGCAGCTAACTCTTTAAACCTAAATGAAACAACATGGCACCTATCATTTACTTCTGAGAACTTAGCATTGCGTGCAGAGGTTTTGCGGCTATCTCCTTTCTTTCAGTTTTTGTGCTAACATTCCTATCTGTAAAACTAGCTTTTACACAATAGGAAAGCCTAAACGGCGGTACAGCAGCTACCTCTTTAAACCTAAATGAAACAACATGGCACGTATGATTTACTTCTGAGAACAAAGCATTGTGTGCAGAGATTTTTCAGTTATCTCCTTTACTTCAGTTTTGGGGCTAACATTCCAATGTGTAAAACTAGCCTTTACACTATAGGAAAGCATAACCGGCGGTATAGCAGCTAACTCTTTAAACCTAAATGAAACAACATGGCACATATGATTTACTTCTGAGAACTAAGCATTGTGTGCAGAGGTTTTGCGGCTATCTCCTTTCTTTCAGTTTTTGTGCTAACATTCCTATCTGTAAAACTAGCATTTACACTATAAGGAAAGGCTAACGGGCAGTATAGCAGCTAACTCTTTAAACCTAAATGAAACAACATGGCATATATGATTTACTTCTGAGAACTAAGCATTGTGTGCAGAGATTTTTCAGCGATCTCCTTTACTTCAGATTTTGTGCTAACATTCATATTTTATACTCGCATTTACTATACAGGAAAGCATAACTGAGGGTATAGCAGCTAACTCTTTAAACCTAAATGAAACAACTTGGCACATATGGTTTACTTCTGAAAAGTAAGCATTGTGTGCAGAGGTTTTGCGGCTATCTCCTTTCTTTCAGTTTTTGTGCTAACATTCCTATCTGTAAAACTAGCATTTACACAATAGGAAAGCCTAACGGGCAGTATAGCAGCTAACTCTTTAAACCTAAATGAAAACAACATGGCACTTATGATTTACTTCTGAGAACTAAGCATTGTGTGCAGAGATTATTGAGCTATCTCCTTTACTTCAGATTTTGTGGCTAACATTCATATCTGTAAAACTAGCATTTACACTATAGGAAAGCATAACCGGGGGTATAGCAGCTAACTCTTTAAACCTACATGAAACAACATGGTACATATGATTTACTTCTGAGAACTAAGCATTGTGTGCAGAGATTTTTCAGTTATCTCCTTTACTTCAGTTTTGGGGCTAACATTCTATGTGTAAAACTAGCCTTTACACTATAGGAAAGCATAACCGGCGGTATAGCAGCTAACTCTTTAAACCTAAATGAAACAACATGGCACATATGATTTACTTCTGAGAACTAAGCAGTGTGTGCAGAGATTTTTTCAGTTATCTCCTTTACTTCAGTTTTGGGGCTAACATTCCTATGTGTAAAACTAGCATTTACACTATAGGAAAGCATAACCCGCGGTATAGCAGCTAACTCTTTAAACCTAAATGAAACAACATGGAACATATGATTTACTTCTGAGAACTAAGCCTTGTGTGCAGAGATTTTTCAGTTATCTCCTTTACTTCAGGTTTGGGGCTAACATTCCTATGTGTAAAACTAGCCTTTACACTATAGGAAAGCATAACCGGCGGTATAGCAGCTAACTCTTTAAACCTAAAAGAAACAACATGGCACATACGGTTTACTTCTGAGAACTAGGCATTATGTGCAGAGATTTTGTGGCTATCTCCTTTCTTTCAGTTCTTGTGCTGACATTCCTATTTGTAAAACTAGCATTTACACTATAGGAAAGCATAACCGGCGGTATAGCAGCTAACTCTTTAAACATAAATGAAACAACATGGCACATATGATTTACTTCTGAGAACTAAGCATTGTGTGCAGAGATTTTTCAGCTATCTCCGTTACTTCAGATTTTGTGCTAACATTCATATTTTATACTCGCATTTACTATATAGGAAAGCATAACTGAGGGTATAGCAGCTAACTCTTTAAACCTAAATGAAACAACATGGCACATATGGTTTACTTCTGAAAACTAAGCATTGTGTGCAGAGATTTTGCGGCTATCTCCTTTCTTTCAGTTTTTGTGCTAACATTCCTATCTGTAAAACTAGCTTTTACACTATAGGAAAGCATAACCGGCAGTATAGCAGCTAACTCTTTAAACCTAAATGAAACAACATGGCACATATGATTTACTTCTGAGAACTAAGCATTTTGTGCAGAGATTTTTCAGTTATCTCCTTTACTTCAGTTTTGGGGCTAACATTCCTATGTGTAAAACTAGCATTTACACTATAGGAAAGCATAACCGGCGGTATAGCAGCTAACTCTTTAAACCTAAATGAAACAACATGGCATATATGATGTACTTCTGAGAACTAAGCATTGTGTGCAGAGATTTTGCGGCTATCTCCTTTCTTTCAGTTTTTGTGCTAACATTCCTATCTGTAAAACTAGCCTTTACTCTGTAGGAAATCCTAAACGGACGTATAGCAGCTAACTCTTTAAACCTAAATTGAAACAACATGGCACATATGATTTACTTCTGAGAATTAAGCATTATGTGCAGAGATTTTTCAGTTATCTCCTTTACTTCAGTTTTGGGCTAACATTCCTATGTGTAAAACTAGCCTTTACACTATAGGAAAGCAATAACCGGCGGTATAGCAAGCTAACTCTTTAAACCTAAATGAAACAACATGGCACATATGATTTACTCTGAGAACTAAGCATTGTGTGCAGAGGTTTTGCGGCTATCTCCTTCCTTTCAGTTTTTTGTGTTAACATTCCTATCTTAAAACTAGCATTTACACTATAGGAAAGGCTAACGGGCAGTATAGCAGCTAACTCTTTAAACCTAAATGAAACAACATGGCACTTATGATTTACTTCTGAGACTAAGCATTGTGTGCAGAGATTTTGCAGCTATCTCCTTTCTTTCAGTTTTTGTGCTAACATTCCTATCTGTAAAACTAGCATTTACACTATAGGAAATCATAACCGGCGGTATAGCAGCTAACTCTTTAAACCTAAATGAAACAACATGGCACATATGATGTACTTCTGAGAACTAAGCATTGCGTGCAGAGAATTTTCAGTTATCTCCTTTACTTCAGTTTTGGTGCTAACATTCATAATATTATACTCGCATTTACTATATAGGAAAGCATAACTGAGGGGTATAGCAGCTAACTCTTAAACCTAAATGAAACAACATGGCACATATGATTTACTTCTGAGAACTAAGCACTGTGTGCAGAGATTTTTCAGTTATCTCCTTTACTTCAGTTTTGGGGCTAACATTCCTATGTGTAAAAACTAGCTTTTACACTATAGGAAAGCATAACCGGCGGTATAGCAGCTAACTCTTTAAACCTAAATGAAACAACATGGCACCTATCATTTACTCTGAGAACTTAGCATTGTGTGCAGAGGTTTTGCGGCTATCTCCTTTCTTTCAGTTTTTGTGCTAACATTCCTATCTGTAAAACTAGCTTTTACCAACAATAGGAAAGCCTAAACGGCGGTACAGCAGCTACCTCTTTAAACCTAAATGAAACACATGGCACGTATGATTTACTTCTGAGAACAAAGCATTGTGTGCAGAGATTTTTCAGTTATCTCCTTTACTTCAGTTTTGGGGCTAAACATTCCAATGTGTAAAACTAGCCTTTACACTATAGGAAGCATAACCGGCGGTATAGCAGCTAACTCTTTAAACCTAAATGAAACAACATGGCACATATGATTTACTTCTGAGAACTAAGCATTGTGTGCAGAGGTTTTGCGGCTATCTCCTTTCTTTCAGTTTTTGTGCTAACATTTCCTATCTGTAAAACTAGCATTTACACTATAGGAAAGGCTAACGGGCAGTATAGCCAGCTAACTCTTTAAACCTAAATGAACAACATGGCATATATGATTTACTTCTGAGAACTAAGCATTGTGTGCAGAGATTTTTCAGTTATCTCCTTTACTTCAGTTTTGGGGCTAACATTCCTATGTGTAAAACTAGCATTTATACTATAGGAAAGCATAACCGGCGGTATAGCAGCTACCTCTTTAAACCTAAATGAAACAACATGGCACATATGATTTACTTCTGAGAACTAAGCATTGTGTGCAGAGATTTTTCCAGTTATCTCCTGTACTTCAGTTTTGAGGCTAACATTCCTATGTGTAAAACTAGCCTTTACACTATAGGAAAGCATAACCGGCGGTATAGCAGCTAACTCTTTAAACCTAAAAGAAACAACATGGCACATATGGTTTACTCTGAGAACTAAGCATTATGTGCAGAGATTTTGTGGCTATCTCCTTTCTTTCAGTTCTTGTGCTGACATACCTATTTGTAAAACTAGCATTTACACTATAGGAAAGCATAACCGGCGGTATAGCAGCTAACTCTTTAAACATAAATGAAAACAACATGGCATATATGATTTTACTATTGAGAACTAAGCATTGTGTGCAGAGATTTTCAGCTATCTCCTTTACTTCAGATTTTGTGCTAACATTCACATTTTTATACTCGCATTTACTATATAGGAAAGCATAACTGAGGGTACAGCAGCTAACTCTTTAAACCTAAATGAAACAACATGGCACATATGGTTACCTTCTGAAACTAAGCATTGTGTGCAGAGATTTTGCGGCTATGTCCTTTCTTTCAGTTTTTGTGCTAACATTCCTGTCTGTAAAACTAGCATTTACACTATAGGAAAGCATAACCGGCGGTATAGCAGCTAACTCTTTAAACCTAAATGAAACAACATGGCACATATGATTTACTTCTGAGAATTAAGCATTGTGTGCAAGATTTTTCAGTTATCTCCTTTACTTCAGTTTTGGTGCTAACATTCCTATCTGTAAAACTAGCATTTACACTATAGGAAAAGCATAACGGCAGTATAGCAGCTAACTCTTTAAATGTAAATGAAACAACATGGCACATATGATTTACTTCTGAGAACTAAGCATTGTGTGCAGAGGTTTTGCGGCTATCTCCTTTCTTTCAGTTTTTGTGCTAACATTCCTATCTGTAAAACTAGCATTTACACAATAGGAAAGCCTAACGGGCATGTATAGCAGCTAACTCTTTAAACCTAAATGAAACAACATGGCACTTATGATTTACTTCTGAGAACTAAGCATTGTGTGCAGAGATTATTGAGCTATCTCCTTTACTTCAGATTTTGTGCTAACATTCATATCTGTAAAACCAGCATTTACACTATAGGAAAGCATAACCGGGGGATAGCAGCTAACTCTTTAAACCTACATGAAACAACATGGTACATATGATTTACTTCTGAGAACTAAGCATTGTGTTCAGAGATTTTTCAGTTATCTCCCTTTACTTCAGTTTTGGGGCTAACATTACTATGTGTAAAACTAGCATTTACACTATAGGAAATCATAACCGGCGGTATAGCAGCTAACTCTTTAAACCTAATGAAACAACATGGCACCTATCATTTACTTCTGAGAACTTAGCATTGTGTGCAGAGATTTTGCGGCTATCTCCTTTCTTTCAGTTTTTGTGCTAACATTCCTATCTGTAAAACTAGCTTTTACACAATAGGAAAGGCCTAAACGGCGGTATAGCAGCTTACCTCTTTAAACCTAAATGAAACAACATGGCACATATGATTACTTCTGAGAACTAAGCATTGTGTGCAGAGATTTTTCAGTTATCTCCTTTACTTCAGTTTTGGGGCTAACATTCCTATGTGTAAAACTAGCCTTTACACTATAGGAAAGCATAACCGGCCGTATAGCAGCTAACTCTTTAAACCTAAATGAAACAACATGGCACATATGATTTACTTCTGAGAACTAAGCATTGTGTGCAGAGATTATTCAGCTATCTGCTTTACTTCAGATTTGTGCTAACATTCATATCTGTAAAACTAGCTTTTACACTATAGGAAAGCATAACCGGCGGTATAGCAGCTAACTCTTTAAACCTAAATGAAACAACATGGCACCTATCATTTACTTCTGAGAACTTAGCATTGTGTGCAGAGATTTTGCGGCTATCTCCTTTCTTTCAGTTTTTGTGCTAACATTCCTATCTGTAAAACTAGCTTTTACACAATAGGAAAGCCTAAACGGCGGTATAGCAGCTACCTCTTTAAACCTAAATGAAACAACATGGCACATATGATTTACTTCTGAGAACTAAGCATTGTGTGCAGAGGTTTTGCGGCTATCTCCTTTCTTTCAGTTTTTGTGCTAACATTCCTATCTGTAAAACTAGCATTTAAACTATAGGAAAGGCTAACGGGCAGTATAGCAGCTAACTCTTTAAACCTAAATGAAACAACATGGCCACATATGATTTACTTCTGAGAACTAAGCATGTGTGCAGAGATTATTCAGCTATCTGCTTTACTTCAGATTTTGTGCTAACATTCATATCTGTAAAACTAGCATTTACACTATAGGAAAGCATAACCGGCGGTATAGCAGCTAACTCTTTAAACCTACATGAAACAACATGGCACCTATCATTACTTCTGAGAACAAAGCATTGTGTGCAGAGATTTTTCAGTTATCTCCTTTACTTCAGTTTTTGGTGCTAACATTCATATTATTATACTCGCATTTACTATAATAGGAAAGCATAACTGGAGGGTATAGCAGCTAACTCTTTAAACCTAAATGAAACAACATGGCATATATGATGTACTTCTGAGAACTAAGCATTGTGTGCAGAGATTAATCAGCTATCTCCTTTACTTCAGATTTTGTGCTAACATTCATATCTGTAAAACTAGCATTTACACTATAGGAAAGCATAACCGGCGGTATTAGCGAGCTAACTCTTTAAACCTACATGAAACAACATGGCACCTATCATTTACTTCTGAGAACAAAGCATTGTGTGCAGAGATTTTGCAGCTATCTCCTTTCTTTCAGGTTTTGTGCTAACATTCCTATCTGTAAAACTAGCATTTACACTATAGTAAATCATAACCGGCGGTATAGCAGCTAACTCTTTAAACCTAAATGAAACAACATGGCCACATATGATTTACTTCTGAGAACTAAGCATTGTGTGCAGAGATTTTTCAGTTATCTCCTTTACTTCAGTTTTGGGGCTAACATTCCTATGTGTAAACTAGCATTTACACTATAGGAAAGCATAACCGGCGGTATAGCAGCTAACTCTTTAAACCTAAATGAAACAACATGGCACATATGATTTACTTCTGAGAACTAAGCATTGTGTGCAGAGATTTTTCAGTTATCTCCTTTACTTCAGTTTTGGGGCTAACATTCCTATGTGTAAAACTAGCCTTTACACTATAGGAAAGCATAACCGGCGGTATAGCAGCTAACTCTTTAAACCTAAATGAAACAACATGGCACATATGATTTACTTCTGAGAACTAAGCATTGTGTGCAGAGGTTTTGCGGCTATCTCCTTTCTTTCAGTTTTTGTGCTAACATTCCTATCTGTAAAACTAGCATTTACACTATAGGAAAGGCTCACGGGCAGTATAGCAGCTAACTCTTTAAACCTAAATGAAACAACATGGCACATATGATTTACTTCTGAGAACTAAGCATTGTGTGCAGAGATTTTTCAGTTATCTCCTTTACTTCAGTTTTGGGGCTAACATTCCTATGTGTAAAGCTAGCATTTATACTATAGGAAAGCATAACCGGCGGTATAGCAGCTAACTCTTTAAACCTAAATGAAACAACATGGCACATATGATTTACTTCTGAGAACTAAGCATTGTGTGCAGAGATTTTTCAGATATCTCCTTTACTTCAGTTTTGGGGCTAACATTCCTATGTGTAAAACTAGCCTTTACACTATAGGAAAGCATAACCGGCGGTATAGCAGCTAACTCTTTACACCTAAATGAAACAACATGGCACATATGATTTACTTCTGAGAACTAAGCATTGTGTGCAGAGGTTTTGCGGCTATCTCCTTTCTTTCAGTTTTTGTGCTAACATTCCTATCTGTAAAACTAGCATTTACACTATAGGAAAGGCTAACGGGCAGTATAGCAGCTAACTCTTTAAACCTAAATGAAACAACATGGCACATATGATTTACTTCTGAGAACTAAGCATTGTGTGCAGAGATTATTCAGCTATCTCCTTTACTTCAGATTTTGTGCTAACATTCATATCTGTAAAACTAGCATTTACACTATAGGAAAGCATAACCGGCGGTATAGCAGCTAACTCTTTAAACCTACATGAAACAACATGGCACCTATCATTTACTTCTGAGAACAAAGCATTGTGTGCAGAGATTTTGCAGCTATCTCCTTTCTTTCAGGTTTTGTGCTAACATTCCTATCTGTAAAACTAGCATTTACACTATAGGAAATCATAACCGGCGGTATAGCAGCTAACTCTTTAAACCTAAATGAAACAACATGGCACATATGATTTACTTCTGAGAACTAAGCATTGCGTGCAGAGATTTTTCAGTTATCTCCTTTACTTCAGTTTTGGTGCTAACATTCATATTATTATACTCGCATTTACTATATAGGAAAGCATAACTGAGGGTATAGCAGCTAACTCTTTAAACCTAAATGAAACAACATGGCATATATGATGTACTTCTGAGAACTAAGCATTCTGTGCAGAGATTTTGCGGCTATCTCCTTTCATTCAGTTTTTGTGCTAACATTCCTATCTGTAAAACTAGCCTTTCCTCTATAGGAAATCCTAAACGGCGGTATAGCAGCTAACTCTTTAAACCTAAATGAAACAACGGGGCACATATGATTTACTTCTGAGAACTAAGCATTGTGTGCAGAGATTTTTCAGTTATCTCCTTTACTTCAGTTTTGGGGCTAACATTCCTATGTGTAAAACTAGCCTTTACACTATAGAAAAGCATAACCGGCGGTATAGCAGCTAACTCTTTAAACCTAAATGAAACAACATGGCACATATGATTTACTTCTGAGAACTAAGCATTGTGTGCAGAGGTTTTGCGGCTATCTCCTTTCTTTCAGTTTTTGTGCTAACATTCCTATCTGTAAAACTAGCATTTACACTATAGGAAAGGCTAACGGGCAGTATAGCAGCTAACTCTTTAAACCTAAATGAAACAACATGGCACATATGGTTTACTTCTGAAAACTAAGCATTGTGTGCAGAGATTTTGCGGCTATCTCCTTTCTTTCAGTTTTTGTGCTAACATTCCTATCTGTAAAACTAGCCTTTACTCTATAGGAAATCCTAAACGGCGGTATAGCAGCTAACTCTTTAAACCTAAATGAAACAACATGGCACATAGGATTTACTTCTGAGAATTAAGCATTGTGTGCAGAGATTTTTCAGTTATCTCCTTTACTTCAGTTTTGGTGCTAACATTACTAACTGTAAAACTAGCTTTCATACAATAGGAGAGCCTAACCGGCGGTATAGCAGCTAACTCTTTAAACCTAAATGAAACAACATGGCACTTATGATATACTTCTGAGAAATAAGCATTGTGTGCAGAGATTATTCAGCTATCTCCTTTACTTCAGATTTTGTGCTAACATTCATATCTGTAAAACTAGCATTTACACTATAGGAAAGCATAACCGGCGGTATAGCAGCTAACTCTTTAAACCTACATGAAACAACATGGCACCTATCATTTACTTCTGAGAACAAAGCATTGTGTGCAGAGATTTTGCAGCTATCTCCTTTCTTTCAGTTTTTGTGCTAACATTCCTATCTGTAAAACTAGCATTTACACTATAGGAAATCATAACCGGCGGTATAGCAGCTAACTCTTTAAACCTAAATGAAACAACATGGCACATATGATGTACTTCTGAGAACTAAGCATTGCGTGCAGAGAATTTTCAGTTATCTCCTTTACTTCAGTTTTGGTGCTAACATTCATAATATTATACTCGCATTTACTATATAGGAAAGCATAACTGAGGGTATAGCAGCTAACTCTTTAAACCTAAATGAAACAACATGGCACATATGATTTACTTCTGAGAACTAAGCACTGTGTGCAGAGATTTTTCAGTTATCTCCTTTACTTCAGTTTTGGGGCTAACATTCCTATGTGTAAAACTAGCATTTACACTATAGGAAAGCATAACCGGCGGTATAGCAGCTAACTCTTTAAACCTAAATGAAACAACATGGCACCTATCATTTTCTTCTGAGAACTTAGCATTTTGTGCAGAGGTTTTGCGGCTATCTCCTTTCTTTCAGTTTTTGTGCTAACATTCCTATCTGTAAAACTAGCTTTTACACAATAGGAAAGCCTAAACGGCGGTACAGCAGCTACCTCTTTAAACCTAAATGAAACAACATGGCACGTATGATTTACTTCTGAGAACAAAGCATTGTGTGCAGAGATTTTTCAGTTATCTCCTTTACTTCAGTTTTGGGGCTAACATTCCAATGTGTAAAACTAGCCTTTACACTATAGGAAAGCATAACCGGCGGTATAGCAGCTAACTCTTTAAACCTAAATGAAACAACATGGCACATATGATTTACTTCTGAGAACTAAGCATTGTGTGCAGAGGTTTTGCGGCTATCTCCTTTCTTTCAGTTTTTGTGCTAACATTCCTATCTGTAAAACTAGCATTTACACTATAGGAAAGGCTAACGGGCAGTATAGCAGCTAACTCTTTAAACCTAAATGAAACAACATGGCACATATGATTTACTTCTGAGAACTAAGCATTGTGTGCAGAGATTTTTCAGTTATCTCCTTTACTTCAGTTTTGGGGCTAACATTCCTATGTGTAAAACTAGCATTTATACTATAGGAAAGCATAACCGGCGGTATAGCAACTAACTCTTTAAACCTAAATGAAACAACATGGCACATATGATTTACTTCTGAGAACTAAGCATTGTGTGCAGAGATTTTTCAGTTATCTCCTTTACTTCAGTTTTGGGGCTAACATTCCTATGTGTAAAACTAGCCTTTACACTATAGGAAAGCATAACCGGCGGTATAGCAGCTAACTCTTTAAACCTAAATGAAACAACATGGCACATATGATTTACTTCTTAGAACTAAGCATTGTGTGCAGAGGTTTTGCGGCTATCTCCTTTCTTTCAGTTTTTGTGCTAACATTCCTATCTGTAAAACTAGCCTTTACTCTATAGGAAATCCTAAACGGCGGTATAGCAGCTAACTCTTTAAACCTAAATGAAACAACATGGCACATATGATTTACTTCTGAGAACTAAGCATTGTGTGCAGAGATTTTTCAGTTATCTCCTTTACTTCAGTTTTGGGGCTAACATTCCTATGTGTAAAACTAGCATTTACACTATAGGAAAGCATAACCGGCGGTATAGCAGCTAACTCTTTAAACCTAAATGAAACAACATGGCACCTATCATTTACTTCTGAGAACTTAGCATTGTGTGCAGAGGTTTTGCGGCTATCTCCTTTCTTTCAGTTTTTGTGCTAACATTGCTATCTGTAAAACTGGCTTTTATACAATAGGAAAGCCTAAACGGCGGTATAGCAGCTACCTCTTTAAACCTAAATGAAACAACATGGCACATATGATTTACTTCTGAGAACTAAGCATTGTGTGCAGAGATTTTTCAGTTATCTCCTTTACTTCAGTTTTGGGGCTAACATTCCTATGTGTAAAACTAGCCTTTACACTATAGGAAAGCATAACCGGCGGTATAGCAGCTAACTCTTTAAACCTAAATGAAACAACATGGCACATATGATTTACTTCTTAGAGCTAAGCATTGTGTGCAGAGGTTTTGCGGCTATCTCCTTTCTTTCAGTTTTTGTGCTAACATTCCTATCTGTAAAACTAGCATTTACACTATAGGAAAGGCTAACGGGCAGTATAGCAGCTAACTCTTTAAACCTAAATGAAACAACATGGCACATATGATTTACTTCTGAGAACTAAGCATTGTGTGCAGAGATTTTTCAGTTATCTCCTTTACTTCAGTTTTGGGGCTAACATTCCTATGTGTAAAGCTAGCATTTATACTATAGGAAAGCATAACCGGCGGTATAGCAGCTAACTCTTTAAACCTAAATGAAACAACATGGCACATATGATTTACTTCTGAGAACTAAGCATTGTGTGCAGAGGTTTTGCGGCTATCTCCTTTCTTTCAGTTTTTGTGCTAACATTCCTATCTGTAAAACTAGCATTTACACTATAGGAAAGGCTAACGGGCAGTATAGCAGCTAACTCTTTAAACCTAAATGAAACAACATGGCACATATGATTTACTTCTGAGAACTAAGCATTGTGTGCAGAGATTATTCAGCTATCTCCTTTACTTCAGATTTTGTGCTAACATTCATATCTGTAAAACTAGCATTTACACTATAGGAAAGCATAACCGGCGGTATAGCAGCTAACTCTTTAAACCTACATGAAACAACATGGCACCTATCATTTACTTCTGAGAACAAAGCATTGTGTGCAGAGATTTTGCAGCTATCTCCTTTCTTTCAGGTTTTGTGCTAACATTCCTATCTGTAAAACTAGCATTTACACTATAGGAAATCATAACCGGCGGTATAGCAGCTAACTCTTTAAACCTAAATGAAACAACATGGCACATATGATTTACTTCTGAGAACTAAGCATTGTGTGCAGAGATTTTTCAGTTATCTCCTTTACTTCAGTTTTGGGGCTAACATTCCTATGTGTAAAACTAGCATTTACACTATAGGAAAGCATAACCGGCGGTATAGCAGCTAACTCTTTAAACCTAAATGAAACAACATGGCACATATGATTTACTTCTGAGAACTAAGCATTGTGTGCAGAGATTTTTCAGTTATCTCCTTTACTTCAGTTTTGGGGCTAACATTCCTATGTGTAAAACTAGCCTTTACACTATAGGAAAGCATAACCGGCGGTATAGCAGCTAACTCTTTAAACCTAAATGAAACAACATGGCACATATGATTTACTTCTGAGAACTAAGCATTGTGTGCAGAGATTTTTCAGTTATCTCCTTTACTTCAGTTTTGGGGCTAACATTCCTATGTGTAAAACTAGCCTTTACACTTTAGGAAAGCATAACCGGCGGTATAGCAGCTAACTCTTTAAACCTAAATGAAACAACATGGCACATATGATTTACTTCTTAGAGCTAAGCATTGTGTGCAGAGGTTTTGCGGCTATCTCCTTTCTTTCAGTTTTTGTGCTAACATTCCTATCTGTAAAACTAGCATTTACACTATAGGAAAGGCTAACGGGCAGTATAGCAGCTAACTCTTTAAACCTAAATGAAACAACATGGCACATATGATTTACTTCTGAGAACTAAGCATTGTGTGCAGAGGTTTTGCGGCTATCTCCTTTCTTTCAGTTTTTGTGCTAACATTCCTATCTGTAAAACTAGCATTTACACTATAGGAAAGGCTAACGGGCAGTATAGCAGCTAACTCTTTAAACCTAAATGAAACAACATGGCACATATGATTTACTTCTGAGAACTAAGCATTGTGTGCAGAGATTATTCAGCTATCTCCTTTACTTCAGAATTTGTGCTAACATTCATATCTGTAAAACTAGCATTTACACTATAGGAAAGCATAACCGGCGGTATAGCAGCTAACTCTTTAAACCTACATGAAACAACATGGCACCTATCATTTACTTCTGAGAACAAAGCATTGTGTGCAGAGATTTTGCAGCTATCTCCTTTCTTTCAGGTTTTGTGCTAACATTCCTATCTGTAAAACTAGCATTTACACTATAGGAAATCATAACCGGCGGTATAGCAGCTAACTCTTTAAACCTAAATGAAACAACATGGCACATATGATTTACTTCTGAGAACTAAGCATTGCGTGCAGAGATTTTTCAGTTATCTCCTTTACTTCAGTTTTGGTGCTAACATTCATATTATTATACTCGCATTTACTATATAGGAAAGCATAACTGAGGGTATAGCAGCTAACTCTTTAAACCTAAATGAAACAACATGGCATATATGATGTACTTCTGAGAACTAAGCATTGTGTGCAGAGATTTTGCGGCTATCTCCTTTCTTTCAGTTTTTGTGCTAACATTCCTATCTGTAAAACTAGCCTTTCCTCTATAGGAAATCCTAAACGGCGGTATAGCAGCTAACTCTTTAAACCTAAATGAAACAACGGGGCACATATGATTTACTTCTGAGAACTAAGCATTGTGTGCAGAGATTTTTCAGTTATCTCCTTTACTTCAGTTTTGGGGCTAACATTCCTATGTGTAAAACTAGCCTTTACACTATAGAAAAGCATAACCGGCGGTATAGCAGCTAACTCTTTAAACCTAAATGAAACAACATGGCACATATGATTTACTTCTGAGAACTAAGCATTGTGTGCAGAGGTTTTGCGGCTATCTCCTTTCTTTCAGTTTTTGTGCTAACATTCCTATCTGTAAAACTAGCTTTTACACAATAGGAAAGCCTAAACGGCGGTATAGCAGCTACCTCTTTAAACCTAAATGAAACAACATGGCACATATGATTTACTTCTGAGAACTAAGCATTGTGTGCAGAGGTTTTGCGGCTATCTCCTTTCTTTCAGTTTTTGTGCTAACATTCCTATCTGTAAAACTAGCATTTACACTATAGGAAAGGCTAACGGGCAGTATAGCAGCTAACTCTTTAAACCTAAATGAAACAACATGGCACATATGATTTACTTCTGAGAACTAAGCATTGTGTGCAGAGATTTTTCAGTTATCTCCTTTACTTCAGTTTTGGGGCTAACATTCCTATGTGTAAAGCTAGCATTTATACTATAGGAAAGCATAACCGGCGGTATAGCAGCTAACTCTTTAAACCTAAATGAAACAACATGGCACATATGATTTACTTCTGAGAACTAAGCATTGTGTGCAGAGATTTTTCAGTTATCTCCTTTACTTCAGTTTTGGGGCTAACATTCCTATGTGTAAAACTAGCCTTTACACTATAGGAAAGCATAACCGGCGGTATAGCAGCTAACTCTTTAAACCTAAATGAAACAACATGGCATATATGATGTACTTCTGAGAACTAAGCATTGTGTGCAGAGATTTTGCGGCTATCTCCTTTCATTCAGTTTTTGTGCTAACATTCCTATCTGTAAAACTAGCCTTTCCTCTATAGGAAATCCTAAACGGCGGTATAGCAGCTAACTCTTTAAACCTAAATGAAACAACGGGGCACATATGATTTACTTCTGAGAACTAAGCATTGTGTGCAGAGATTTTTCAGTTATCTCCTTTACTTCAGTTTTGGGGCTAACATTCCTATGTGTAAAACTATCCTTTACACTATAGAAAAGCATAACCGGCGGTATAGCAGCTAACTCTTTAAACCTAAATGAAACAACATGGCACATATGATTTACTTCTGAGAACTAAGCATTGTGTGCAGAGGTTTTGCGGCTATCTCCTTTCTTTCAGTTTTTGTGCTAACATTCCTATCTGTAAAACTAGCATTTACACTATAGGAAAGGCTAACGGGCAGTATAGCAGCTAACTCTTTAAACCTAAATGAAACAACATGGCACATATGGTTTACTTCTGAAAACTAAGCATTGTGTGCAGAGATTTTGCGGCTATCTCCTTTCTTTCAGTTTTTGTGCTAACATTCCTATCTGTAAAACTAGCCTTTACTCTATAGGAAATCCTAAACGGCGGTATAGCAGCTAACTCTTTAAACCTAAATGAAACAACATGGCACATAGGATTTACTTCTGAGAATTAAGCATTGTGTGCAGAGATTTTTCAGTTATCTCCTTTACTTCAGTTTTGGTGCTAACATTACTAACTGTAAAACTAGCTTTCATACAATAGGAGAGCCTAACCGGCGGTATAGCAGCTAACTCTTTAAACCTAAATGAAACAACATGGCACATATGATTTACTTCTGAGAACTAAGCATTGTGTGCAGAGGTTTTGCGGCTATCTCCTTTCTTTCAGTTTTTGTGCTAACATTCCTATCTGTAAAACTAGCATTTACACTATAGGAAAGGCTAACGGGCAGTATAGCAGCTAACTCTTTAAACCTAAATGAAACAACATGGCACATATGATTTACTTCTGAGAACTAAGCATTGTGTGCAGAGATTTTTCAGTTATCTCCTTTACTTCAGTTTTGGGGCTAACATTCCTATGTGTAAAGCTAGCATTTACACTATAGGAAAGCATAACCGGCGGTATAGCAGCTAACTCTTTAAACCGAAATGAAACAACATGGCATATATGACGTACTTCTGATAACTAAGCATTCTGTTCAGAGATTTTTCCGCTATCTCCTTTACTTCAAATTTTGTGCTAACATTCATATTTGTATACTCGCATTTACTATATAGGAAAGCATAACTGAGGGTATAGCAGCTAACTCTTTAAACCTAAATGAAACAACATGGCACATATGGTTTACTTCTGAAAACTAAGCATTGTGTGCAGAGATTTTGCGGCTATCTCCTTTCTTTCAGTTTTTGTGCTAACATTCCTATCTGTAAAACTAGCCTTTACCCTGTAGGAAATCCTAAACGGCGGTATAGCAGCTAACTCTTTAAACCTAAATGAAACAACATGGCACATATGATTTACTTCTGAGAATTAAGCAATATGTGCAGAGATTTTTCAGTTATCTCCTTTACTTCAGTTTTGGTGCTAACATTGCTATCTGTAAAACTAGCATTTACACTATAGGAAAGCATAACCGGCAGTATAGCAGCTAACTCTTTAAACCGAAATGAAACAACATGGCACTTATGATTTACTTCTGAGAACTAAGCATTGTGTGCAGAGATTATTCAGCTATCTTCTTTACTTCAGATTTTGTGCTAACATTCATATCTGTAAAACTAGCATTTACATTATAGGAAAGCATAACCGGGGGTATAGCAGCTAACTCTTTAAACCTACATGAAACAACATGGCACATATGATTTACTTCTGAGAATTAAGCATTATGTGCAGAGATTTTTCAGTTATCTCCTTTACTTCAGTTTTGGGGCTAACATTCCTATGTGTAAAACTAGCCTTTACACTATAGGAAAGCATAACCGGCGGTATAGCAGCTAACTCTTTAAACCTAAATGAAACAACATGGCACATATGATTTACTTCTGAGAACTAAGCATTGTGTGCAGAGGTTTTGCGGCTATCTCCTTCCTTTCAGTTTTTGTGTTAACATTCCTATCTTAAAACTAGCATTTACACTATGGGAAAGGATAACGGGCAGTATAGCAGCTAACTCTTTAAACCTAAATGAAACAACATGGCACTTATGATATACTTCTGAGAACTAAGAATTGTGTGCAGAGATTATTCAGCTATCTCCTTTACTTCAGATTTTGTGCTAACATTCATATCTGTAAAACTAGCATTTACACTATAGGAAAGCATAACCGGCGGTATAGCAGCTAACTCTTTAAACCTACATGAAACAACATGGCACCTATCATTTACTTCTGAGAACAAAGCATTGTGTGCAGAGATTTTGCAGCTATCTCCTTTCTTTCAGTTTTTGTGCTAACATTCCTATCTGTAAAACTAGCATTTACACTATAGGAAATCATAACCGGCGGTATAGCAGCTAACTCTTTAAACCTAAATGAAACAACATGGCACATATGATGTACTTCTGAGAACTAAGCATTGCGTGCAGAGAATTTTCAGTTATCTCCTTTACTTCAGTTTTGGTGCTAACATTCATAATATTATACTCGCATTTACTATATAGGAAAGCATAACTGAGGGTATAGCAGCTAACTCTTTAAACCTAAATGAAACAACATGGCACATATGATTTACTTCTGAGAACTAAGCACTGTGTGCAGAGATTTTTCAGTTATCTCCTTTACTTCAGTTTTGGGGCTAACATTCCTATGTGTAAAACTAGCATTTACACTATAGGAAAGCATAACCGGCGGTATAGCAGCTAACTCTTTAAACCTAAATGAAACAACATGGCACCTATCATTTTCTTCTGAGAACTTAGCATTTTGTGCAGAGGTTTTGCGGCTATCTCCTTTCTTTCAGTTTTTGTGCTAACATTCCTATCTGTAAAACTAGCTTTTACACAATAGGAAAGCCTAAACGGCGGTACAGCAGCTACCTCTTTAAACCTAAATGAAACAACATGGCACGTATGATTTACTTCTGAGAACAAAGCATTGTGTGCAGAGATTTTTCAGTTATCTCCTTTACTTCAGTTTTGGGGCTAACATTCCAATGTGTAAAACTAGCCTTTACACTATAGGAAAGCATAACCGGCGGTATAGCAGCTAACTCTTTAAACCTAAATGAAACAACATGGCACATATGATTTACTTCTGAGAACTAAGCATTGTGTGCAGAGGTTTTGCGGCTATCTCCTTTCTTTCAGTTTTTGTGCTAACATTCCTATCTGTAAAACTAGCATTTACACTATAGGAAAGGCTAACGGGCAGTATAGCAGCTAACTCTTTAAACCTAAATGAAACAACATGGCACATATGATTTACTTCTGAGAACTAAGCATTGTGTGCAGAGATTTTTCAGTTATCTCCTTTACTTCAGTTTTGGGGCTAACATTCCTATGTGTAAAACTAGCATTTATACTATAGGAAAGCATAACCGGCGGTATAGCAACTAACTCTTTAAACCTAAATGAAACAACATGGCACATATGATTTACTTCTGAGAACTAAGCATTGTGTGCAGAGATTTTTCAGTTATCTCCTTTACTTCAGTTTTGGGGCTAACATTCCTATGTGTAAAACTAGCCTTTACACTATAGGAAAGCATAACCGGCGGTATAGCAGCTAACTCTTTAAACCTAAATGAAACAACATGGCACATATGATTTACTTCTTAGAACTAAGCATTGTGTGCAGAGGTTTTGCGGCTATCTCCTTTCTTTCAGTTTTTGTGCTAACATTCCTATCTGTAAAACTAGCCTTTACTCTATAGGAAATCCTAAACGGCGGTATAGCAGCTAACTCTTTAAACCTAAATGAAACAACATGGCACATATGATTTACTTCTGAGAACTAAGCATTGTGTGCAGAGATTTTTCAGTTATCTCCTTTACTTCAGTTTTGGGGCTAACATTCCTATGTGTAAAACTAGCATTTACACTATAGGAAAGCATAACCGGCGGTATAGCAGCTAACTCTTTAAACCTAAATGAAACAACATGGCACCTATCATTTACTTCTGAGAACTTAGCATTGTGTGCAGAGGTTTTGCGGCTATCTCCTTTCTTTCAGTTTTTGTGCTAACATTGCTATCTGTAAAACTGGCTTTTATACAATAGGAAAGCCTAAACGGCGGTATAGCAGCTACCTCTTTAAACCTAAATGAAACAACATGGCACATATGATTTACTTCTGAGAACTAAGCATTGTGTGCAGAGATTTTTCAGTTATCTCCTTTACTTCAGTTTTGGGGCTAACATTCCTATGTGTAAAACTAGCCTTTACACTATAGGAAAGCATAACCGGCGGTATAGCAGCTAACTCTTTAAACCTAAATGAAACAACATGGCACATATGATTTACTTCTTAGAGCTAAGCATTGTGTGCAGAGGTTTTGCGGCTATCTCCTTTCTTTCAGTTTTTGTGCTAACATTCCTATCTGTAAAACTAGCATTTACACTATAGGAAAGGCTAACGGGCAGTATAGCAGCTAACTCTTTAAACCTAAATGAAACAACATGGCACATATGATTTACTTCTGAGAACTAAGCATTGTGTGCAGAGGTTTTGCGGCTATCTCCTTTCTTTCAGTTTTTGTGCTAACATTCCTATCTGTAAAACTAGCATTTACACTATAGGAAAGGCTAACGGGCAGTATAGCAGCTAACTCTTTAAACCTAAATGAAACAACATGGCACATATGATTTACTTCTGAGAACTAAGCATTGTGTGCAGAGATTTTTCAGTTATCTCCTTTACTTCAGTTTTGGGGCTAACATTCCTATGTGTAAAACTAGCATTTATACTATAGGAAAGCATAACCGGCGGTATAGCAACTAACTCTTTAAACCTAAATGAAACAACATGGCACATATGATTTACTTCTGAGAACTAAGCATTGTGTGCAGAGATTTTTCAGTTATCTCCTTTACTTCAGTTTTGGGGCTAACATTCCTATGTGTAAAACTAGCCTTTACACTATAGGAAAGCATAACCGGCGGTATAGCAGCTAACTCTTTAAACCTAAATGAAACAACATGGCACATATGATTTACTTCTTAGAACTAAGCATTGTGTGCAGAGGTTTTGCGGCTATCTCCTTTCTTTCAGTTTTTGTGCTAACATTCCTATCTGTAAAACTAGCCTTTACTCTATAGGAAATCCTAAACGGCGGTATAGCAGCTAACTCTTTAAACCTAAATGAAACAACATGGCACATATGATTTACTTCTGAGAACTAAGCATTGTGTGCAGAGATTTTTCAGTTATCTCCTTTACTTCAGTTTTGGGGCTAACATTCCTATGTGTAAAACTAGCATTTACACTATAGGAAAGCATAACCGGCGGTATAGCAGCTAACTCTTTAAACCTAAATGAAACAACATGGCACCTATCATTTACTTCTGAGAACTTAGCATTGTGTGCAGAGGTTTTGCGGCTATCTCCTTTCTTTCAGTTTTTGTGCTAACATTGCTATCTGTAAAACTGGCTTTTATACAATAGGAAAGCCTAAACGGCGGTATAGCAGCTACCTCTTTAAACCTAAATGAAACAACATGGCACATATGATTTACTTCTGAGAACTAAGCATTGTGTGCAGAGATTTTTCAGTTATCTCCTTTACTTCAGTTTTGGGGCTAACATTCCTATGTGTAAAACTAGCCTTTACACTATAGGAAAGCATAACCGGCGGTATAGCAGCTAACTCTTTAAACCTAAATGAAACAACATGGCACATATGATTTACTTCTTAGAGCTAAGCATTGTGTGCAGAGGTTTTGCGGCTATCTCCTTTCTTTCAGTTTTTGTGCTAACATTCCTATCTGTAAAACTAGCATTTACACTATAGGAAAGGCTAACGGGCAGTATAGCAGCTAACTCTTTAAACCTAAATGAAACAACATGGCACATATGATTTACTTCTGAGAACTAAGCATTGTGTGCAGAGATTTTTCAGTTATCTCCTTTACTTCAGTTTTGGGGCTAACATTCCTATGTGTAAAGCTAGCATTTATACTATAGGAAAGCATAACCGGCGGTATAGCAGCTAACTCTTTAAACCTAAATGAAACAACATGGCACATATGATTTACTTCTGAGAACTAAGCATTGTGTGCAGAGGTTTTGCGGCTATCTCCTTTCTTTCAGTTTTTGTGCTAACATTCCTATCTGTAAAACTAGCATTTACACTATAGGAAAGGCTAACGGGCAGTATAGCAGCTAACTCTTTAAACCTAAATGAAACAACATGGCACATATGATTTACTTCTGAGAACTAAGCATTGTGTGCAGAGATTATTCAGCTATCTCCTTTACTTCAGATTTTGTGCTAACATTCATATCTGTAAAACTAGCATTTACACTATAGGAAAGCATAACCGGCGGTATAGCAGCTAACTCTTTAAACCTACATGAAACAACATGGCACCTATCATTTACTTCTGAGAACAAAGCATTGTGTGCAGAGATTTTGCAGCTATCTCCTTTCTTTCAGGTTTTGTGCTAACATTCCTATCTGTAAAACTAGCATTTACACTATAGGAAATCATAACCGGCGGTATAGCAGCTAACTCTTTAAACCTAAATGAAACAACATGGCACATATGATTTACTTCTGAGAACTAAGCATTGTGTGCAGAGATTTTTCAGTTATCTCCTTTACTTCAGTTTTGGGGCTAACATTCCTATGTGTAAAACTAGCATTTACACTATAGGAAAGCATAACCGGCGGTATAGCAGCTAACTCTTTAAACCTAAATGAAACAACATGGCACATATGATTTACTTCTGAGAACTAAGCATTGTGTGCAGAGATTTTTCAGTTATCTCCTTTACTTCAGTTTTGGGGCTAACATTCCTATGTGTAAAACTAGCCTTTACACTATAGGAAAGCATAACCGGCGGTATAGCAGCTAACTCTTTAAACCTAAATGAAACAACATGGCACATATGATTTACTTCTGAGAACTAAGCATTGTGTGCAGAGATTTTTCAGTTATCTCCTTTACTTCAGTTTTGGGGCTAACATTCCTATGTGTAAAACTAGCCTTTACACTTTAGGAAAGCATAACCGGCGGTATAGCAGCTAACTCTTTAAACCTAAATGAAACAACATGGCACATATGATTTACTTCTTAGAGCTAAGCATTGTGTGCAGAGGTTTTGCGGCTATCTCCTTTCTTTCAGTTTTTGTGCTAACATTCCTATCTGTAAAACTAGCATTTACACTATAGGAAAGGCTAACGGGCAGTATAGCAGCTAACTCTTTAAACCTAAATGAAACAACATGGCACATATGATTTACTTCTGAGAACTAAGCATTTTGTGCAGAGGTTTTGCGGCTATCTCCTTTCTTTCAGTTTTTGTGCTAACATTCCTATCTGTAAAACTAGCATTTACACTATAGGAAAGGCTAACGGGCAGTATAGCAGCTAACTCTTTAAACCTAAATGAAACAACATGGCACATATGATTTACTTCTGAGAACTAAGCATTGTGTGCAGAGATTATTCAGCTATCTCCTTTACTTCAGAATTTGTGCTAACATTCATATCTGTAAAACTAGCATTTACACTATAGGAAAGCATAACCGGCGGTATAGCAGCTAACTCTTTAAACCTACATGAAACAACATGGCACCTATCATTTACTTCTGAGAACAAAGCATTGTGTGCAGAGATTTTGCAGCTATCTCCTTTCTTTCAGGTTTTGTGCTAACATTCCTATCTGTAAAACTAGCATTTACACTATAGGAAATCATAACCGGCGGTATAGCAGCTAACTCTTTAAACCTAAATGAAACAACATGGCACATATGATTTACTTCTGAGAACTAAGCATTGCGTGCAGAGATTTTTCAGTTATCTCCTTTACTTCAGTTTTGGTGCTAACATTCATATTATTATACTCGCATTTACTATATAGGAAAGCATAACTGAGGGTATAGCAGCTAACTCTTTAAACCTAAATGAAACAACATGGCATATATGATGTACTTCTGAGAACTAAGCATTGTGTGCAGAGATTTTGCGGCTATCTCCTTTCTTTCAGTTTTTGTGCTAACATTCCTATCTGTAAAACTAGCCTTTCCTCTATAGGAAATCCTAAACGGCGGTATAGCAGCTAACTCTTTAAACCTAAATGAAACAACGGGGCACATATGATTTACTTCTGAGAACTAAGCATTGTGTGCAGAGATTTTTCAGTTATCTCCTTTACTTCAGTTTTGGGGCTAACATTCCTATGTGTAAAACTAGCCTTTACACTATAGAAAAGCATAACCGGCGGTATAGCAGCTAACTCTTTAAACCTAAATGAAACAACATGGCACATATGATTTACTTCTGAGAACTAAGCATTGTGTGCAGAGGTTTTGCGGCTATCTCCTTTCTTTCAGTTTTTGTGCTAACATTCCTATATGTAAAACTAGCTTTTACACAATAGGAAAGCCTAAACGGCGGTATAGCAGCTACCTCTTTAAACCTAAATGAAACAACATGGCACATATGATTTACTTCTGAGAACTAAGCATTGTGTGCAGAGGTTTTGCGGCTATCTCCTTTCTTTCAGTTTTTGTGCTAACATTCCTATCTGTAAAACTAGCATTTACACTATAGGAAAGGCTAACGGGCAGTATAGCAGCTAACTCTTTAAACCTAAATGAAACAACATGGCACATATGATTTACTTCTGAGAACTAAGCATTGTGTGCAGAGATTTTTCAGTTATCTCCTTTACTTCAGTTTTGGGGCTAACATTCCTATGTGTAAAGCTAGCATTTATACTATAGGAAAGCATAACCGGCGGTATAGCAGCTAACTCTTTAAACCTAAATGAAACAACATGGCACATATGATTTACTTCTGAGAACTAAGCATTGTGTGCAGAGATTTTTCAGTTATCTCCTTTACTTCAGTTTTGGGGCTAACATTCCTATGTGTAAAACTAGCCTTTACACTATAGGAAAGCATAACCGGCGGTATAGCAGCTAACTCTTTAAACCTAAATGAAACAACATGGCATATATGATGTACTTCTGAGAACTAAGCATTGTGTGCAGAGATTTTGCGGCTATCTCCTTTCATTCAGTTTTTGTGCTAACATTCCTATCTGTAAAACTAGCCTTTCCTCTATAGGAAATCCTAAACGGCGGTATAGCAGCTAACTCTTTAAACCTAAATGAAACAACGGGGCACATATGATTTACTTCTGAGAACTAAGCATTGTGTGCAGAGATTTTTCAGTTATCTCCTTTACTTCAGTTTTGGGGCTAACATTCCTATGTGTAAAACTATCCTTTACACTATAGAAAAGCATAACCGGCGGTATAGCAGCTAACTCTTTAAACCTAAATGAAACAACATGGCACATATGATTTACTTCTGAGAACTAAGCATTGTGTGCAGAGGTTTTGCGGCTATCTCCTTTCTTTCAGTTTTTGTGCTAACATTCCTATCTGTAAAACTAGCATTTACACTATAGGAAAGGCTAACGGGCAGTATAGCAGCTAACTCTTTAAACCTAAATGAAACAACATGGCACATATGGTTTACTTCTGAAAACTAAGCATTGTGTGCAGAGATTTTGCGGCTATCTCCTTTCTTTCAGTTTTTGTGCTAACATTCCTATCTGTAAAACTAGCCTTTACTCTATAGGAAATCCTAAACGGCGGTATAGCAGCTAACTCTTTAAACCTAAATGAAACAACATGGCACATAGGATTTACTTCTGAGAATTAAGCATTGTGTGCAGAGATTTTTCAGTTATCTCCTTTACTTCAGTTTTGGTGCTAACATTACTAACTGTAAAACTAGCTTTCATACAATAGGAGAGCCTAACCGGCGGTATAGCAGCTAACTCTTTAAACCTAAATGAAACAACATGGCACATATGATTTACTTCTGAGAACTAAGCATTGTGTGCAGAGGTTTTGCGGCTATCTCCTTTCTTTCAGTTTTTGTGCTAACATTCCTATCTGTAAAACTAGCATTTACACTATAGGAAAGGCTAACGGGCAGTATAGCAGCTAACTCTTTAAACCTAAATGAAACAACATGGCACATATGATTTACTTCTGAGAACTAAGCATTGTGTGCAGAGATTTTTCAGTTATCTCCTTTACTTCAGTTTTGGGGCTAACATTCCTATGTGTAAAGCTAGCATTTACACTATAGGAAAGCATAACCGGCGGTATAGCAGCTAACTCTTTAAACCGAAATGAAACAACATGGCATATATGACGTACTTCTGATAACTAAGCATTCTGTTCAGAGATTTTTCCGCTATCTCCTTTACTTCAAATTTTGTGCTAACATTCATATTTGTATACTCGCATTTACTATATAGGAAAGCATAACTGAGGGTATAGCAGCTAACTCTTTAAACCTAAATGAAACAACATGGCACATATGGTTTACTTCTGAAAACTAAGCATTGTGTGCAGAGATTTTGCGGCTATCTCCTTTCTTTCAGTTTTTGTGCTAACATTCCTATCTGTAAAACTAGCCTTTACCCTGTAGGAAATCCTAAACGGCGGTATAGCAGCTAACTCTTTAAACCTAAATGAAACAACATGGCACATATGATTTACTTCTGAGAATTAAGCAATATGTGCAGAGATTTTTCAGTTATCTCCTTTACTTCAGTTTTGGTGCTAACATTGCTATCTGTAAAACTAGCATTTACACTATAGGAAAGCATAACCGGCAGTATAGCAGCTAACTCTTTAAACCGAAATGAAACAACATGGCACTTATGATTTACTTCTGAGAACTAAGCATTGTGTGCAGAGATTATTCAGCTATCTTCTTTACTTCAGATTTTGTGCTAACATTCATATCTGTAAAACTAGCATTTACATTATAGGAAAGCATAACCGGGGGTATAGCAGCTAACTCTTTAAACCTACATGAAACAACATGGCACATATGATTTACTTCTGAGAATTAAGCATTATGTGCAGAGATTTTTCAGTTATCTCCTTTACTTCAGTTTTGGGGCTAACATTCCTATGTGTAAAACTAGCCTTTACACTATAGGAAAGCATAACCGGCGGTATAGCAGCTAACTCTTTAAACCTAAATGAAACAACATGGCACATATGATTTACTTCTGAGAACTAAGCATTGTGTGCAGAGGTTTTGCGGCTATCTCCTTCCTTTCAGTTTTTGTGTTAACATTCCTATCTTAAAACTAGCATTTACACTATGGGAAAGGATAACGGGCAGTATAGCAGCTAACTCTTTAAACCTAAATGAAACAACATGGCACTTATGATATACTTCTGAGAACTAAGAATTGTGTGCAGAGATTATTCAGCTATCTCCTTTACTTCAGATTTTGTGCTAACATTCATATCTGTAAAACTAGCATTTACACTATAGGAAAGCATAACCGGCGGTATAGCAGCTAACTCTTTAAACCTACATGAAACAACATGGCACCTATCATTTACTTCTGAGAACAAAGCATTGTGTGCAGAGATTTTGCAGCTATCTCCTTTCTTTCAGTTTTTGTGCTAACATTCCTATCTGTAAAACTAGCATTTACACTATAGGAAATCATAACCGGCGGTATAGCAGCTAACTCTTTAAACCTAAATGAAACAACATGGCACATATGATGTACTTCTGAGAACTAAGCATTGCGTGCAGAGAATTTTCAGTTATCTCCTTTACTTCAGTTTTGGTGCTAACATTCATAATATTATACTCGCATTTACTATATAGGAAAGCATAACTGAGGGTATAGCAGCTAACTCTTTAAACCTAAATGAAACAACATGGCACATATGATTTACTTCTGAGAACTAAGCACTGTGTGCAGAGATTTTTCAGTTATCTCCTTTACTTCAGTTTTGGGGCTAACATTCCTATGTGTAAAACTAGCATTTACACTATAGGAAAGCATAACCGGCGGTATAGCAGCTAACTCTTTAAACCTAAATGAAACAACATGGCACCTATCATTTTCTTCTGAGAACTTAGCATTTTGTGCAGAGGTTTTGCGGCTATCTCCTTTCTTTCAGTTTTTGTGCTAACATTCCTATCTGTAAAACTAGCTTTTACACAATAGGAAAGCCTAAACGGCGGTACAGCAGCTACCTCTTTAAACCTAAATGAAACAACATGGCACGTATGATTTACTTCTGAGAACAAAGCATTGTGTGCAGAGATTTTTCAGTTATCTCCTTTACTTCAGTTTTGGGGCTAACATTCCAATGTGTAAAACTAGCCTTTACACTATAGGAAAGCATAACCGGCGGTATAGCAGCTAACTCTTTAAACCTAAATGAAACAACATGGCACATATGATTTACTTCTGAGAACTAAGCATTGTGTGCAGAGGTTTTGCGGCTATCTCCTTTCTTTCAGTTTTTGTGCTAACATTCCTATCTGTAAAACTAGCATTTACACTATAGGAAAGGCTAACGGGCAGTATAGCAGCTAACTCTTTAAACCTAAATGAAACAACATGGCACATATGATTTACTTCTGAGAACTAAGCATTGTGTGCAGAGATTTTTCAGTTATCTCCTTTACTTCAGTTTTGGGGCTAACATTCCTATGTGTAAAACTAGCATTTATACTATAGGAAAGCATAACCGGCGGTATAGCAACTAACTCTTTAAACCTAAATGAAACAACATGGCACATATGATTTACTTCTGAGAACTAAGCATTGTGTGCAGAGATTTTTCAGTTATCTCCTTTACTTCAGTTTTGGGGCTAACATTCCTATGTGTAAAACTAGCCTTTACACTATAGGAAAGCATAACCGGCGGTATAGCAGCTAACTCTTTAAACCTAAATGAAACAACATGGCACATATGATTTACTTCTTAGAACTAAGCATTGTGTGCAGAGGTTTTGCGGCTATCTCCTTTCTTTCAGTTTTTGTGCTAACATTCCTATCTGTAAAACTAGCCTTTACTCTATAGGAAATCCTAAACGGCGGTATAGCAGCTAACTCTTTAAACCTAAATGAAACAACATGGCACATATGATTTACTTCTGAGAACTAAGCATTGTGTGCAGAGATTTTTCAGTTATCTCCTTTACTTCAGTTTTGGGGCTAACATTCCTATGTGTAAAACTAGCATTTACACTATAGGAAAGCATAACCGGCGGTATAGCAGCTAACTCTTTAAACCTAAATGAAACAACATGGCACCTATCATTTACTTCTGAGAACTTAGCATTGTGTGCAGAGGTTTTGCGGCTATCTCCTTTCTTTCAGTTTTTGTGCTAACATTGCTATCTGTAAAACTGGCTTTTATACAATAGGAAAGCCTAAACGGCGGTATAGCAGCTACCTCTTTAAACCTAAATGAAACAACATGGCACATATGATTTACTTCTGAGAACTAAGCATTGTGTGCAGAGATTTTTCAGTTATCTCCTTTACTTCAGTTTTGGGGCTAACATTCCTATGTGTAAAACTAGCCTTTACACTATAGGAAAGCATAACCGGCGGTATAACAGCTAACTCTTTAAACCTAAATGAAACAACATGGCACATATGATTTACTTCTTAGAGCTAAGCATTGTGTGCAGAGGTTTTGCGGCTATCTCCTTTCTTTCAGTTTTTGTGCTAACATTCCTATCTGTAAAACTAGCATTTACACTATAGGAAAGGCTAACGGGCAGTATAGCAGCTAACTCTTTAAACCTAAATGAAACAACATGGCACATATGATTTACTTCTGAGAACTAAGCATTGTGTGCAGAGATTTTTCAGTTATCTCCTTTACTTCAGTTTTGGGGCTAACATTCCTATGTGTAAAGCTAGCATTTATACTATAGGAAAGCATAACCGGCGGTATAGCAGCTAACTCTTTAAACCTAAATGAAACAACATGGCACATATGATTTACTTCTGAGAACTAAGCATTGTGTGCAGAGGTTTTGCGGCTATCTCCTTTCTTTCAGTTTTTGTGCTAACATTCCTATCTGTAAAACTAGCATTTACACTATAGGAAAGGCTAACGGGCAGTATAGCAGCTAACTCTTTAAACCTAAATGAAACAACATGGCACATATGATTTACTTCTGAGAACTAAGCATTGTGTGCAGAGATTATTCAGCTATCTCCTTTACTTCAGATTTTGTGCTAACATTCATATCTGTAAAACTAGCATTTACACTATAGGAAAGCATAACCGGCGTTATAGCAGCTAACTCTTTAAACCTACATGAAACAACATGGCACCTATCATTTACTTCTGAGAACAAAGCATTGTGTGCAGAGATTTTGCAGCTATCTCCTTTCTTTCAGGTTTTGTGCTAACATTCCTATCTGTAAAACTAGCATTTACACTATAGGAAATCATAACCGGCGGTATAGCAGCTAACTCTTTAAACCTAAATGAAACAACATGGCACATATGATTTACTTCTGAGAACTAAGCATTGCGTGCAGAGATTTTTCAGTTATCTCCTTTACTTCAGTTTTGGTGCTAACATTCATATTATTATACTCGCATTTACTATATAGGAAAGCATAACTGAGGGTATAGCAGCTAACTCTTTAAACCTAAATGAAACAACATGGCATATATGATGTACTTCTGAGAACTAAGCATTGTGTGCAGAGATTTTGCGGCTATCTCCTTTCTTTCAGTTTTTGTGCTAACATTCCTATCTGTAAAACTAGCCTTTCCTCTATAGGAAATCCTAAACGGCGGTATAGCAGCTAACTCTTTAAACCTAAATGAAACAACGGGGCACATATGATTTACTTCTGAGAACTAAGCATTGTGTGCAGAGATTTTTCAGTTATCTCCTTTACTTCAGTTTTGGGGCTAACATTCCTATGTGTAAAACTAGCCTTTACACTATAGAAAAGAATAACCGGCGGTATAGCAGCTAACTCTTTAAACCTAAATGAAACAACATGGCACATATGATTTACTTCTGAGAACTAAGCATTGTGTGCAGAGGTTTTGCGGCTATCTCCTTTCTTTCAGTTTTTGTGCTAACATTCCTATATGTAAAACTAGCTTTTACACAATAGGAAAGCCTAAACGGCGGTATAGCAGCTACCTCTTTAAACCTAAATGAAACAACATGGCACATATGATTTACTTCTGAGAACTAAGCATTGTGTGCAGAGGTTTTGCGGCTATCTCCTTTCTTTCAGTTTTTGTGCTAACATTCCTATCTGTAAAACTAGCATTTACACTATAGGAAAGGCTAACGGGCAGTATAGCAGCTAACTCTTTAAACCTAAATGAAACAACATGGCACATATGATTTACTTCTGAGAACTAAGCATTGTGTGCAGAGATTTTTCAGTTATCTCCTTTACTTCAGTTTTGGGGCTAACATTCCTATGTGTAAAGCTAGCATTTATACTATAGGAAAGCATAACCGGCGGTATAGCAGCTAACTCTTTAAACCTAAATGAAACAACATGGCACATATGGTTTACTTCTGAGAACTAAGCATTGTGTGCAGAGATTTTTCAGTTATCTCCTTTACTTCAGTTTTGGGGCTAACATTCCTATGTGTAAAACTAGCCTTTACACTATAGGAAAGCATAACCGGCGGTATAGCAGCTAACTCTTTAAACCTAAATGAAACAACATGGCATATAAGATGTACTTCTGAGAACTAAGCATTGTGTGCAGAGATTTTGCGGCTATCTCCTTTCTTTCAGTTTTTGTGCTAACATTCCTATCTGTAAAACTAGCCTTTACTCTATAGGAAATCCTAAACGGCGGTATAGCAGCTAACTCTTTAAACCTAAATGAAACAACATGGCACATATGATTTACTTCTGAGAACTAAGCATTGTGTGCAGAGATTTTTCAGTTATCTCCTTTACTTCAGTTTTGGGGCTAACATTCCTATGTGTAAAACTAGCATTTACACTATAGGAAAGCATAACCGGCGGTATAGCAGCTAACTCTTTAAACCTAAATGAAACAACATGGCACATATGATTTACTTCTGAGAACTAAGCATTGTGTGCAGAGATTTTTCAGTTATCCCCTTTACTTCAGTTTTGGGGCTAACATTCCTATGTGTAAAACTAGCCTTTACACTATAGGAAAGCATAACCGGCGGTATAGCAGCTAACTCTTTAAACCTAAATGAAACAACATGGCACATATGATTTACTTCTGAGAACTAAGCATTGTGTGCAGAGGTTTTGCGGCTATCTCCTTTCTTTCAGTTTTTGTGCTAACATTCCTATCTGTAAAACTAGCATTTACACTATAGGAAAGGCTAACGGGCAGTATAGCAGCTAACTCTTTAAACCTAAATGAAACAACATGGCACATATGATTTACTTCTGAGAACTAAGCATTGTGTGCAGAGATTTTTCAGTTATCTCCTTTACTTCAGTTTTGGGGCTAACATTCCTATGTGTAAAGCTAGCATTTATACTATAGGAAAGCATAACCGGCGGTATAGCAGCTAACTCTTTAAACCTAAATGAAACAACATGGCACATATGATTTACTTCTGAGAACTAAGCATTGTGTGCAGAGATTTTTCAGTTATCTCCTTTACTTCAGTTTTGGGGCTAACATTCCTATGTGTAAAACTAGCCTTTACACTATAGGAAAGCATAACCGGCGGTATAGCAGCTAACTCTTTAAACCTAAATGAAACAACATGGCACATATGATTTACTTCTGAGAACTAAGCATTGTGTGCCGAGGTTTGCGGCTATCTCCTTTCTTTCAGTTTTTGTGCTAATATTCCTATCTGTAAAACTAGCATTTACACTATAGGAAAGGCTAACGGGCAGTATAGCAGCTAACTCTTTAAACCTAAATGAAACAACATGGCACATATGATTTACTTCTGAGAACTAAGCATTGTGTGCAGAGATTATTCAGCTATCTCCTTTACTTCAGATTTTGTGCTAACATTCATATCTGTAAAACTAGCATTTACACTATAGGAAAGCATAACCGGCGGTATAGCAGCTAACTCTTTAAACCTACATGAAACAACATGGCACCTATCATTTACTTCTGAGAACAAAGCATGGTGTGCAGAGATTTTGCAGCTATCTCCTTTCTTTCAGGTTTTGTGCTAACATTCCTATCTGTAAAACTAGCATTTACACTATAGGAAATCATAACCGGCGGTATAGCAGCTAACTCTTTAAACCTAAATGAAACAACATGGCACATATGATTTACTTCTGAGAACTAAGCATTGCGTGCAGAGATTTTTCAGTTATCTCCTTTACTTCAGTTTTGGTGCTAACATTCATATTATTATACTGGCATTTACTATATAGGAAAGCATAACTGAGGGTATAGCAGCTAACTCTTTAAACCTAAATGAAACAACATGGCATATATGATGTACTTCTGAGAACTAAGCATTGTGTGCAGAGATTTTGCGGCTATCTCCTTTCATTCAGTTTTTGTGCTAACATTCCTATCTGTAAAACTAGCCTTTCCTCTATAGGAAATCCTAAACGGCGGTATAGCAGCTAACTCTTTAAACCTAAATGAAACAACGGGGCACATATGATTTACTTCTGAGAACTAAGCATTGTGTGCAGAGATTTTTCAGTTATCTCCTTTACTTCAGTTTTGGGGCTAACATTCCTCTGTGTAAAACTAGCCTTTACACTATAGAAAAGCATAACCGGCGGTATAGCAGCTAACTCTTTAAACCTAAATGAAACAACATGGCACATATGATTTACTTCTGAGAACTAAGCATTGTGTGCAGAGGTTTTGCGGCTATCTCCTTTCTTTCAGTTTTTGTGCTAACATTCCTATCTGTAAAACTAGCATTTACACTATAGGAAAGGCTAACGGGCAGTATAGCAGCTAACTCTTTAAACCTAAATGAAACAACATGGCACATATGGTTTACTTCTGAAAACTAAGCATTGTGTGCAGAGATTTTGCGGCTATCTCCTTTCTTTCAGTTTTTGTTATAACATTCCTATCTGTAAAACTAGCATTTACACTATAGGAAAGAATAACCGGCGGTATAGCAGCTAACTCTTTAAACCTAAATGAAACAACATGGCATATATGATGTACTTCTGAGAACTAAGCATTGTGTGCAGAGATTTTGCGGCTATCTCCTTTCTTTCAGTTTTTGTGCTAACATTCCTATCTGTAAAACTAGCCTTTACCCTGTAGGAAATCCTAAACGGCGGTATAGCAGCTAACTCTTTAAACCTAAATGAAACAACATGGCACATATGATTTACTTCTGAGAATTAAGCAATATGTGCAGAGATTTTTCAGTTATCTCCTTTACTTCAGTTTTGGGGCTAACATTCCTATGTGTAAAACTAGCATTTACACTATAGGAAAGCATAACCGGCGGTATAGCAGCTAACTATTTAAACCTGAATGAAACAACATGGCATATATGATGTGCTTCTGAGAACTAAGCATTGTGTGCAGAGATTTTGCGGCTATCTCCTTTCTTTCAGTTTTTGTGCTAACATTCCTATCTGTAAAACTAGCCTTTACTCTGTAGGAAATCCTAAACGGCGGTATAGCAGCTAACTCTTTAAACCTAAATGAAGCAACATGGCACATATGATTTACTTCTGAGAAATAAGCATTATGTGCAGAGATTTTTCAGTTATCTCCTTTACTTCAGTTTTGGTGCTAACATTCCTATCTGTAAAACTAGCATTTACAATATAGGAAAGCATAACCGGCGGTATAGCAGCTAACTCTTTAAACCTAAATGAAACAACATGGCACCTATCATTTACTTCTGAGAACTTAGCATTGTGTGCAGAGGTTTTGCGGCTATCTCCTTTCTTTCAGTTTTTGTGCTAACATTCCTATCTGTAAAACTAGCTTTTACACAATAGGAAAGCCTAAACGGCGGTATAGCAGCTACCTCTTTAAACCTAAATGAAACAACATGGCACATATGATTTACTTCTGAGAACTAAGCATTGTGTGCAGAGATTTTTCAGTTATCTCCTTTACTTCAGTTTTGGGGCTAACATTCCTATGTGTAAAACTAGCATTTATACTATAGGAAAGCATAACCGGCGGTATAGCAACTAACTCTTTAAACCTAAATGAAACAACATGGCACATATGATTTACTTCTGAGAACTAAGCATTGTGTGCAGAGATTTTTCAGTTATCTCCTTTACTTCAGTTTTGGGGCTAACATTCCTATGTGTAAAACTAGCCTTTACACTATAGGAAAGCATAACCGGCGGTATAGCACCTAACTCTTTAAACCTAAATGAAACAACATGGCATATATGATGTACTTCTGAGAACTAAGCATTGTGTGCAGAGATTTTGCGGCTATCTCCTTTCTTTCAGTTTTTGTGCTAACATTCCTATCTGTAAAACTAGCCTTTACTCTATAGGAAAGCATAACCGGCGGTATAGCAGCTAACTCTTTAAACCTAAATGAAACAACATGGCACATATGATTTACTTCTGAGAACTAAGCATTGTGTGCAGAGATTTTTCAGTTATCTCCTTTACTTCAGTTTTGGGGCTAACATTCCTATGTGTAAAACTAGCCTTTACACTATAGGAAAGCATAACCGGCGGTATAGCAGCTAACTCTTTAAACATAAATGAAACAACATGGCACCTATCATTTACTTCTGAGAACTTAGCATTGTGTGCAGAGGTTTTGCGGCTATCTCCTTTCTTTCAGTTTTTGTGCTAACATTCCTATCTGTAAAACTGGCTTTTATACAATAGGAAAGCCTAAACGGCGGTATAGCAGCTACCTCTTTAAACCTAAATGAAACAACATGGCACATATGATTTACTTCTGAGAACTAAGCATTGTGTGCAGAGATTTTTCAGTTATCTCCTTTACTTCAGTTTTGGGGCTAACATTCCTATGTGTAAAACTAGCATTTATACTATAGGAAAGCATAACCGGCGGTATAGCAACTAACTCTTTAAACCTAAATGAAACAACATGGCACATATGATTTACTTCTGAGAACTAAGCATTGTGTGCAGAGATTTTTCAGTTATCTCCTTTACTTCAGTTTTGGGGCTAACATTCCTATGTGTAAAACTAGCCTTTACACTATAGGAAAGCATAACCGGCGGTATAGCACCTAACTCTTTAAACCTAAATGAAACAACATGGCATATATGATGTACTTCTGAGAACTAAGCATTGTGTGCAGAGATTTTGCGGCTATCTCCTTTCTTTCAGTTTTTGTGCTAACATTCCTATCTGTAAAACTAGCCTTTACTCTATAGGAAAGCATAACCGGCGGTATAGCAGCTAACTCTTTAAACCTAAATGAAACAACATGGCACATATGATTTACTTCTGAGAACTAAGCATTGTGTGCAGAGATTTTTCAGTTATCTCCTTTACTTCAGTTTTGGGGCTAACATTCCTATGTGTAAAACTAGCCTTTACACTATAGGAAAGCATAACCGGCGGTATAGCAGCTA
>NW_026688548.1:0-38448 GCF_030445035.2 Dasypus novemcinctus
AAACTAAGCATTGTGTGCAGAGATTTTGTGGCTATCTCCTTTCTTTCAGTTTTTGTGCTAACATTCCTATCTGTAAAACTAGCATTTACACTATAGGAAAGCATAACCGGCGGTATAGCATCTAACTCTTTAAACCTAAATGAAACAACATGGCACATATGATTTACTTCTGAGAACTAAGCATTGTGAGCAGAGATTTTTCAGTTATCTCCTTTACTTCAGTTTTGGTGCTAACATTCCTATCTGTAAAACTAGCATTTACACTATAGGAAAGCATAACAGGGGGTATAGCAGATAACTCTTTAAATGTAAATGAAACAACATGGCACATATGATTTACTTCTGAGAACTAAGCATTGTGTGGAGTGGTTTTGCGGCTATCTCCTTTCTTTCAGTTTTTGTGCTAACATTCCTATCTTTAAAACTAGCGTTTACACTATAGGAAAGCCTAACGGGCAGTATAACAGCTAACTCTTTAAACCTAAATGAAACAACATGGTACTAATGATTTACTTCTGAGAACTAAGCATTGTGTGCAGAGATTATTCAGCTATCTCCTTTACTTCAGATTTTGTGCTAACATTCATATCTGTAAAACTAGCATTTACACTATAGGAAAGCATAACCGGCGGTATAGCAGCTAACTCTTTAAACCTAAATGAAACAACATGGCACCTATTATTTATTTCTGAGAACTTAGCATTGTGTGCAGAGATTTTGCGGCTATCTCCTTTCTTTCAGTTTTTGTGCTAACATTCCTATCTGTAAAACTAGCTTTTACACTATAGGAAAGCCTAACCGGCGGTATAGCAGCTACCTCTTTAAACCTAAATGAAACAACATGGCACATATGATTTACTTCGGAGAACTAAGCATTGTGTGCAGAGATTTTTCAGTTATCTACTTTACTTCAGTTTTGGGGCTAACATTCCTATGTGTAAAACTAGCCTTTACACTATAGGAAAGCATAACCGGCGGTATAGCAGCTAACTCTTTAAACCTAAATGAAACAACATGGCACATATGATTTACTTCTGTGAACTAAGCATTGTGTGCAGAGGTTTTGCGGCTATCGCCTTTCTTTCAGTTTTTGTGCTAACATTCCTATCTGTAAAACTAGCATTTACACTATAGGAAAGCCTAACGGCCAGTAGAGCAGCTAAATCTTTAAACCTAAATGAAACAAACATGGCACTTATGATTTACTTCTGAGAACTAAGCATTGTGTGCAGAGATTTTGCGGCTATCTCCTTTCTTTCAGTTTTTGTGCTAACATTCCTATCTGTAAAACTAGCATTTACACTATAGGAAACCATAACCGGCGGTATAGCAGCTAACTCTTTAAACCTAAATGAAACAACATGGCACATATGATTTACTTCTGAGACCTAAGCATTGTGTGCAGAGATTTTTCAGTTATCTCCTTTACTTCAGTTTTGGTGCTAACATTCCTATGTGTAAAACTAGCCTTTACACTATAGGAAAGCACAACCGGCGGTATAGCAGCTAACTCTTTAAACCTAAATGAAACAACATGGCACATATGGTTTACTTCTGAGAACTAAGCATTGTGTGCAGAGATTTTGCGGCTATCTCTTTTCTTTCAGTTTTTGTGCTAACATTCCTATCTGTAAAACTAGCATTTACACTATAGGAAAGCATAACCGGCAGTATAGCAGCTAACTCTTTAAACCTAAATGAAACAACATGGCACATATGATTTACTTCTGAGAACTAAGCATTGTGTGCAGAGGTTTTGCGGCTATCTCCTTTCTTTCAGTTTTTGTGCTAACATTCCTATCTGTAAAACTAGCATGTACACTATAGGAAAGCATAACCGGCGGTATAGCAGCTAACTCTTTAAACCTACATGAAACAACATGGCACCTATCATTTACTTCTGAGAACTAAGCATTGTGTGCAGAGATTTTGCGGCTATCTCCTTTCTTTCAGTTTTTGTGCTAACATTCCTATCTGGAAAACTAGCTTTTACACTATAGGAAATCATAACCGGCGGTATAGCAGCTAACTCTTTAAACCTAAATGAAACAACATGGCACATATGATTTACTTCTGAGAACTAAGCATTGTGTGCAGAGATTTTTCAGTTTTCTCCTTTACTTCAGTTTTGGTGCTAACATTCCTATCTGTAAAACTAGCATTTACACTATACGAAAGCCTAACCGGCGGTATAGCAGCTACCTCTTTAAACCTAAATGAAACAACATGGCACATATGATTTACTTCTGAGAACTAAGGACTGTGTGCAGAGAGTTTTCAGCTATCTCATTTACTTCAGATTTTACGCTAACCTTCATATTTTTATACTCGCATTTACTATATAGGAAAGCATAACTGAGGGTATAGCAGCTAACTCTTTAAACCTAAATGAAACAACATGGCACATATTGGTTACTTCTGAAAACTAAGCATTGTGTGCAGAGATTTTGCGGCTATCTCCTTTCTTTCAATTTTTGTGCTAACATTCCTATCTGTAAAACTAGCATTTACACTATAGGAAAGCATAACCGGCGGTATAGCAGCTAACTCTTTAAACCTAAATGAAACAACATGGCACATATGATGTACTTCTGAGAACTAAGCATTGTGTGCAGAGATTTTGCGGCTATCTCGTTTCTTTCAGTTTTTGTGCTAACATTCCTATCTGTAAAACTAGCCTTTACACTATAGGAAATCCTAAACAGCGGTATAGCAGCTAACTCTTTAAACCTAAGTGAAACAACATGGCACATATGATTTACTTCTGAGAATTAAGCATTGTGTGCAGAGATTTTTCATTTATCTCCTTTACTTCAGTTTTGGGGCTAACATTCCTATGTGTAAAACTAGCATTTACACTATAGGAAAGCATAACCGGCGGTATAGCAGCTAACTCTTTAAACCTAAATGAAACAACATGGCACATATGATTTACTTCTGAGAACTAAGCATTGTGTGCAGAGATTTTGCGGCTATCTCCTTTCTTTCAGTTTTTGTGCTAACATTCCTATCTGTAAAACTAGCCTTTACACTATAGGAAATCCTAAACGGTGGTATAGCAGTCTAACTCTTTAAACCTAAATGAAACAACATGGCACATATGATTTACTTCTGAGAATTAAGCATTGTGTGCAGAGATTTTTCAGTTATCTCCTTTAATTCAGTTTTGGTGCTGACATTCCTATCTGTAAAACTAGCATTTACACTATAAGAAAGCATAACCGGCGGTATAGCAGCTAACTCTTTAAACCTAAATGAAACAACATGGCACCTATCATTTACTTCTGAGAACTTAGAATTGTGTGCAGAGATTTTGCGGCTATCTCCTTTCTTTCAGTTTTTGTGCTAACATTCCTATCTGTAAAACTAGCTTTTACACTATAGGAAAGCCTTACCGGCGGTGTAGCAGCTACCTCTTTAAACCTAAATGAAACAACATGGCACATATGATTTACTTCTGAGAACTAACCAATGTGTGCAGAGATTTTTCAGTTATCTCCTTTACTTCAGTTTTGGTGCTAACATTCGTATGTGTAAAACTAGCCTTTACCCTATAGGAAAGCATAACCGGTGGTATAGCAGCTAACTCTTTAAACCTAAATGAAACAACATGGCACATATGGTTTACTTCTGAAAACTAAGCATTGTGTGCAGAAATTTTGCGGCTATCTCCTTTCTTTCAGTTTTTGTGCTAACATTCCTATCTGTAAAACTAGCATTTACACTATAGGAAAGCATAACCGGCGGTATAGCAGCTAACTCTTTAAACCTAAATGAAACAACATGGCACATATGATGTACTTCTGAGAACTAAGCATTGTGTGCAGAGATTTTGCGGCTATCTCCTTTCTTTCAGTTTTTGTGCTAACATTCCTATCTGTAAAACTAGCCTTTACACTATAGGAAATCCTAAACAGCGGTATAGCAGCTAACTCTTTAAACCTAAATGAAACACATGGCACATATGATTTACTTCTGAGAATTAAGCATTGTGTGCAGAGATTTTTCAGTTATCTCCTTTACTTCAGTTTTGGGGCTAACATTCCTATGTGTAAAACTAGCATTGACACTATAGGAAAGCATAACCGGCGGTATAGCAGCTAACTCTTTAAACCTAAATGAAACAACATGGCACATATGATTTACTTCTGAGAACTAAGCATTGTGTGCAGAGATTTTGCGGCTATCTCCTTTCTTTCAGTTTTTGTGCTAACATTCCTATCTGTAAAACTAGCCTTTACACTATAGGAAATCCTAAACGGTGGTATAGCAGCTAACTCTTTAAACCTAAATGAAACAACATGGCACATATGATTTACTTCTGAGAATTAAGCATTGTGTGCAGAGATTTTTCAGTTATCTCCTTTACTTCAGTTTTGGTGCTGACATTCCTATCTGTAAAACTAGCATTTACCCTATAGGAAAGCATAACCGGCGGTATAGCAGCTAACTCTTTAAACCTAAATGAAACAACATGGCACCTATCATTTACTTCTGAGAACGTAGCATTGTGTGCAGAGATTTTGCAGCTATCTCCTTTCTTTCAGTTTTTGTGCTAACATTCCTATCTGTAAAACTAGCTTTTACACTATAGGAAAGCCTAACCGGCGGTATAGCAGCTACCTCTTTAAACCTAAATGAAACAACATGGCACATATGATTTACTTCTGAGAACTAAGCATTGTGTGCAGAGATTTTTCAGTTATGTACTTTACTTCAGTTTTGGGGCTAACATTCCTATGTGTAAAACTAGCCTTTACACTATAGGAAAGCATAACCGGCGGTATAGCAGCTAACTCTTTAAACCTAAATGAAACAACATGGCACATATGATTTACTTCTGTGAACTAAGCATTGTGTGCAGAGGTTTTGCGGCTATCGCCTTTCTTTCAGTTTTTGTGCTAACATTCCTATCTGTAAAACTAGCATTTACACTATAGGAAAGCCTAACGGGCAGTAGAGCAGCTAAATCTTTAAACCTAAATGAAACAAACATGGCACTTATGATTTACTTCTGAGAACTAAGCATTGTGTGCAGAGATTTTGCGGCTATCTCCTTTCTTTCAGTTTTTGTGCTTACATTCCTATCTGTAAAACTAGCATTTACACTATAGGAAACCATAACCGGCGGTATAGCAGCTAACTCTTTAAACCTAAATGAAACAACATGGCACATATGATTTACTTCTGAGACCAAAGCATTGTGTGCAGAGATTTTTCAGTTATCTCCTTTACTTCAGTTTTGGTGCTAACATTCCTATGTGTAAAACTAGCCTTTACACTATAGGAAAGCATAACCGGCGGTATAGCAGCTAACTCTTTAAACCTAAATGAAACAACATGGCACATATGGTTTACTTCTGAGAACTAAGCATTGTGTGCAGAGATTTTGCGGCTATCTCTTTTCTTTCAGGTGTTGTGCTAACATTCCTATCTGTAAAACTAGCATTTACACTATAGGAAAGCATAACCGGCAGTATAGCAGCTAACTCTTTAAACCTACATGAAACAACATGGCACCTATCATTTACTTCTGAGAACTAAGCATTGTGTGCAGAGATTTTGCGGCTATCTCCTTTCTTTCAGTTTTTGTGCTAACATTCCTATCTGTAAAACTAGCTTTTACACTATAGGAAATCATAACCGGCGGTATAGCAGCTAACTCTTTAAACCTAAATGAAACAACATGGCACATATGATTTACTTCTGAGAACTAAGCATTGTGTGCAGAGATTTTTCAGTTTTCTCCTTTACTTCAGTTTTGGTGCTAACATTCCTATCTGTAAAACTAGCATTTACACTATAGGAAAGCCTAACCGGCGGTATAGCAGCTACCTCTTTAAACCTAAATGAAACAACATGGCACATATGATTTACTTCTGAGAACTAAGGACTGTGTGCAGAGAGTTTTCAGCTATCTCCTTTACTTCAGATTTTGCGCTAACCTTCATATTTTTATACTCGCATTTACTATATAGGAAAGCATAACTGAGGGTATAGCAGCTAACTCTTTAAACCTAAATGAAACAACATGGCACATATGGTTTACTTCTGAAAACTAAGCATTGTGTGCAGAGATTTTGCGGCTATCTCCTTTCTTTCAGTTTTTGTGCTAACATTCCTATCTGTAAAACTAGCATTTACACTATAGGAAAGCATAACCGGCAGTATAGCAGCTAACTCTTTAAACTTAAATGAAACAACATGGCACATATGATGTACTTCTGAGAACTAAGCATTGTGTGCAGAGATTTTGCGGCTATCTCGTTTCTTTCAGTTTTTGTGCTAACATTCCTATCTGTAAAACTAGCCTTTACACTATAGGAAATCCTAAACAGCGGTATAGCAGCTAACTCTTTAAACCTAAATGAAACAACATGGCACATATGATTTACTTCTGAGAATTAAGCATTGTGTGCAGAGATTTTTCAGTTATCTCCTTTACTTCAGTTTTGGGGCTAACATTCCTATGTGTAAAACTAGCATTTACACTATAGGAAAGCATAACCGGCGGTATAGCAGCTAACTCTTTAAACCTAAATGAAACAACATGGCACATATGATTTACTTCTGAGAACTAAGCATTGTGTGCAGAGATTTTGCGGCTATCTCCTTTCTTTCAGTTTTGTGCTAACATTCCTATCTGTAAAACTAGCCTTTACACTATAGGAAATCCTAAACGGTGGTATAGCAGCTAACTCTTTAAACCTAAATGAAACAACATGGCACATATGATTTACTTCTGAGAATTAAGCATTGTGTGCAGAGATTTTTCAGTTATCTCCTTTAATTCAGTTTTGGTGCTGACATTCTATCTGTAAAACTAGCATTTACACTATAAGAAAGCATAACCGGCGGTATAGCAGCTAACTCTTTAAACCTAAATGAAACAACATGGCACCTATCATTTACTTATGAGAACTTAGCATTGTGTGCAGAGATTTTGCGGCTATCTCCTTTCTTTCAGTTTTTGTGCTAACATTCCTATCTGTAAAACTAGTTTTTACACTATAGGAAAGCCTAACCGGCGGTGCAGCAGCTACCTCTTTAAACCTAAATGAAACAACATGGCACATATGATTTACTTCTGAGAACTAACCAATGTGTGCAGAGATTTTTCAGTTATCTCCTTTACTTCAGTTTTGGTGCTAACATTCGTATGTGTAAAACTAGCCTTTACACTATAGGAAAGCATAACCGGTGGTATAGCAGCTAACTCTTTAAACCTAAATGAAACAACATGGCACATATGGTTTACTTCTGAAAACTAAGCATTGTGTGCAGAGATTTTGCGGCTATCTCCTTTCTTTCAGTTTTTGTGCTAACATTCCTATCTGTAAAACTAGCATTTACACTATAGGAAAGCATAACCGGCGGTATAGCAGCTAACTCTTTAAACCTAAATGAAACAACATGGCACATATGATGTACTTCTGAGAACTAAGCATTGTGTGCAGAGATTTTGCGGCTATCTCGTTTCTTTCAGTTTTTGTGCTAACATTCCTATCTGTAAAACTAGCCTTTACACTATAGGAAATCCTAAACAGCGGTATAGCAGCTAACTCTTTAAACCTAAATGAAACAACATGGCACATATGATTTACTTCTGAGAACTAAGCATTGTGTGCAGAGATTTTTTAGTTATCTCCTTTACTTCAGTTTTGGGGCTAACATTCCTATGTGTAAAACTAGCATTTACACTATAGGAAAGCATAACCGGCGGTATAGCAGCTAACTCTTTAAACCTAAATGAAACAACACGGCACATATGGTTTACTTCTGAGAACTAAGCATTGTGTGCAGAGATTTTGCGGCTATCTCCTTTCTTTCAGTTTTTGTGCTAACATTCCTATCTGTAAAACTAGCCTTTACACTATAGGAAAGCATAACCGGCGGTATAGCAGCTAACTTTTTAAACCTAAATGAAACAACATGGCACATATGATTTACTTCTGAGAATTAAGCATTGTGTGCAGAGATTTTTCAGTTATCTCCTTTACTTCAGTTTTGGTGCTGACATTCCTATCTGTAAAACTAGCATTTACACTATAAGAAAGCATAACCGGCGGTATAGCAGCTAACTCTTTAAACCTAAATGAAACAACATGGCACCTATCATTTACTTCTGAGAACGTAGCATTGTGTGCAGAGATTTTGCGGCTATCTCCTTTCTTTCAGTTTTTGTGCTAACATTCCTATCTGTAAAACTAGCTTTTACACTATAGGAAAGCCTAACCGGCGGTATAGCAGCTACCTCTTTAAACCTAAATGAAACAACATGGCACATATGATTTACTTCTGAGAACTAACCAATGTGTGCAGAGATTTTTCAGTTATCTCCTTTACTTCAGTTTTGGTGCTAACATTCCTATGTGTAAAAGTAGCATTTACACTATACGAAAGCATAACCGGCGGTATAGCAGCTAACTCTTTAAACCTAAATGAAACAACATGGCACATATGATGAATTTCTGGGAACTAAGCATTGTGAGCAGAGATTTTGCGGCTATCTCCTTTCTTTCAGTTTTTGTGCTAACATTCCTATCTGTAAAACTAGCCTTTACACTATAGGAAATCCTAAACAGCGGTATAGCAGCTAACTCTTTAAACCTAAATGAAACAACATGGCACATATGATTTACTTCTGAGAATTAAGCATTGTGTGCAGAGATTTTTCAGTTATCTCCTTTACTTCAGTTTTGGGGCTAACATTCCTATGTGTAAAACTAGCATTTACACTATAGGAAAGCATAACCGGCGGTATAGCAGCTAACTCTTTAAACCTAAATGAAACAACATGGCACATATGATTTACTTCTGAGAACTAAGCATTGTGTGCAGAGATTTTGCGGCTATCTCCTTTCTTTCAGTTTTTGTGCTAACATTCCTATCTGTAAAACTAGCCTTTACACTATAGGAAATCCTAAACGGTGGTATAGCAGCTAACTCTTTAAACCTAAATGAAACAACATGGCACCTATCATTTACTTCTGAGAACGTAGCATTGTGTGCAGAGATTTTGCAGCTATCTCCTTTCTTTCAGTTTTTGTGCTAACATTCCTATCTGTAAAACTAGCCTTTACCCTATAGGAAATCCTAAACGGTGGTATAGCAGCTAACACTTTAAACCTAAATGAAACAACATGGCACATATGATTTACTTCTGAGAATTAAGCATTGTGTGCAGGGATTTTTCAGTTATCTCCTTTAATTCAGTTTTGGTGCTGATATTCCTATCTGTAAAACTGGCATTTACACTATAAGAAAGCATAACCGGCGGTATAGCAGCTAACTCTTTAAACCTAAATGAAACAACATGGCACCTATCATTTACTTCTGAGAACTTAGCATTGTGTGCAGAGATTTTGCGGCTATCTCCTTTCTTTCAGTTTTTGTGCTAACATTCCTATCTGTAAAACTAGCTTTTACACTATAGGAAAGCCTAACCGGCGGTGTAGCAGCTACCTCTTTAAACCTAAATCAAACAACATGGCACATATGATTTACTTCTGAGAACTAACCAATGTGTGCAGAGATTTTTCAGTTATCTCCTTTACTTCAGTTTTTGTGCTAACATTCCTATCTTTAAAACTAGCGTTTACACTATAGGAAAGCCTAACGGGCAGTATAACAGCTAACTCTTTAAACCTAAATGAAACAACATGGTACTTATGATTTACTTCTGAGAACTAAGCATTGTGTGCAGAGATTATTCAGCTATCTCCTTTACTTCAGATTTTGTGCTAACATTCATATCTGTAAAACTAGCATTTACACTATAGGAAAGCATAACCGGCGGTATAGCAGCTAACTCTTTAAACCTAAATGAAACAACATGGCACCTATTATTTATTTCTGAGAACTTAGCATTGTGTGCAGAGATTTTGCGGCTATCTCCTTTCTTTCAGTTTTTGTGCTAACATTCCTATCTATAAAACTAGCTTTTACACTATAGGAAAGCCTAACCGGCGGTATAGCAGCTACCTCTTTAAACCTAAATGAAACAACATGGCACATATGATTTACTTCTGAGAACTAAGCATTGTGTGCAGAGATTTTTCAGTTATCTACTTTACTTCAGTTTTGGGGCTAACATTCCTATGTGTAAAACTAGCCTTTACACTATAGGAAAGCATAACCGGCGGTATAGCAGCTAACTCTTTAAACCTACATGAAACAACATGGCACCTATCATTTACTTCTGAGAACTAAGCATTGTGTGCAGAGATTTTGCGGCTATCTCCTTTCTTTCAGTTTTTGTGCTAACATTCCTTTCTGTAAAACTAGCTTTTACACTATAGGAAATCATAACCGGCGGTATAGCAGCTAACTCTTTAAACCTAAATGAAACAACATGGCACATATGATTTACTTCTGAGAACTAAGCATTGTGTGCAGAGGTTTTGCGGCTATCTCCTTTCTTTCAGTTTTTGTGCTAACATTCCTATCTGTAAAACTACCATTTACACTATAGGAAAGCATAACCGGCGGTATAGCACCTAACTCTTTAAACCTACATGAAACAACATGGCACCTATCATTTACTTCTGAGAACTAAGCATTGTGTGCAGAGATTTTGCGGCTATCTCCTTTCAGTTTTTGTGCTAACATTCCTATCTGTAAAACTAGCATTTACACTATAGGAAATCATAACCGGCTCTATAGCAGCTAACTCTTTAAACCTAAATGAAACAACATGGCACATATGATTTACTTCTGAGAACTAAGCATTGTGTGCAGAGATTTTTCAGTTTTCTCATTTACTTCAGTTTTGGTGCTAACATTCATATTTTTATACTCGCATTTACTATATAGGAAAGCATAAATGAGGGTATAGCAGCTAACTCTTTAAACCTAAATGAAACAACATGGCACATATGCTTTACTTCTGAAAACTAAGCATTGTGTGCAGAGATTTTGTGGCTATCTCCTTTCTTTCAGTTTTTATGCTAACATTCCTATCTGTAAAACTAGCATTTACACTATAGGAAAGCATAACCGGCGGTATAGCAGCTAACTCTTTAAACCTAAATGAAACAAAATGGCACATATGATTTACTTCTGAGAACAAAGCACTGTGTGCAGAGATTTTTCAGTTATCTCCTTTACTTCAGTTTTGGTGCTAACATTCCTATCTGTAAAACTAGCATTTACACTATAGGAAAGCATAACAGGTGGTATAGCAGATACCTCTTTAAATGTAAATGAAACAACATGGCACATATGATTTACTTCTGAGAACTAAGCATTGTGTGGAGTGGTTTTGCGGCTATCTCCTTTCTTTCAGTTTTTGTGCTAACATTCCTATCAGTAAAACTAGCATTTACACTATAGGAAAGCCTAACGGGCAGTATAACAGCTAACTCTTTAAACCTAAATGAAACAACATGGCACTTATGATTTACTTCTGAGAACTAAGCATTGTGTGCAGAGATTATTCAGCTATCTCCTTCACTTCAGATTTTGTGCTAACATTCATAACTGTAAAACTAGCATTTACACTATAGGAAAGCATAGACGGCGGTATAGCAGCTAACTCTTTAAACCTAAATGAAACAACATGGCACATATGATTTACTTCTGAGAACTAAGCATTGTGTGCAGAGATTTTTCAGTTATCTCCTTTACTTCAGTTTTGGGGCTAACATTCCTATGTGTAAAACTAGCATTTACACTATAGGAAAGCATAACCGGCGGTATAGCAGCTAACACTTTAAACCTAAATGAAACAACATGGCACATATGGTTTACTTCTGAGAACTAAGCATTGTGTGCAGAGATTTTGCGGCTATCTCCTTTGTTTCAGTTTTTGTGCTAACATTCCTATCTGTAAAACTAGCATTTACACTATAGGAAAGCATAACCGGCGGTATAGCAGCTGCCTCTTTAAACCTAAATGAAACAATATGGCACATATGATTTACTTCTGAGAACTAAGCTTTGTGTGCAGAGATTTCTCAGTTATCTCCTTTACTTCAGTTTTGGGGCTAACATACCTATGTGTAAAACTAGCATTTACACTATAGGAAAGCATAACCGGCGGTATAGCAGCTAACTCTTTAAACCTAAATGAAACAACATGGCACATATGATTTACTTCTGAGAACTAAACAATGTGTGCAGAGATTTTTCAGTTATCTCCTTTACTTCAGTTTTGGTGCTAACATTCGTATGTGTAAAACTAGCCTTTACACAATAGGAAAGCATAACCGGCGGTATAGCAGCTAACTCTTTAAACCTAAATGAAACAACATGGCACATATGGTTTACTTCTGAGAACTAAGCATTGTGTGCAGAGATTTTGCGTCTATCTCCTTTCTTTCAGTTTTTGTGCTAGCATTCCTATCTGTAAAACTAGCATTTACACTATAGGAAAGCATAACCGGCGGTATAGCAGCTAACTCTTTAAACCTAAATGAAACAACATGGCACATATGATTTACTTCTGAGAACTAAGCATTCTGTGCAGAGATTTTTCAGTTATCTCCTTTAATTCAGTTTTGGTGCTGACATTCCTATCTGTAAAACTAGCATTTACACTATAAGAAAGCATAACTGGCGGTATAGCAGCTAACTCTTTAAACCTAAATTAAACAACATGGCACCTATCATTTACTTCTGAGAACTTAGCATTGTGTGCAGAGATTTTGCGGCTATCTCCTTTCTTTCAGTTTTTGTGCTAACATTCCTATTTGTAAAACTAGCTTTTACACTATAGGAAAGCCTAACCGATGGTATAGCAGCTACCTCTTTAAACCTAAATGAAACAACAATGCACATATGATTTACTTCTGAGAACTAACCAATGTGTGCAGAGATTTTTCAGTTATCTCCTTTACTTCAGTTTTGGTGCTAACATTCCTATGTGTAAAACTAGCCTTTACACTATAGGAAAGCATAACCGGCGGTATAGCAGCTAACTCTTTAAACCTAAATGAAACAACATGGCACATATGATTTACTTCTGTGAACTAAGCATTGTGTGCAGAGGTTTTGCGGCTATCTCCTTTCTTTCAGTTTTTGTGCTAACATTCCTATCTGTAAAACTAGCATTTACACTATAGGAAAGCCTAAAGGACAGTAGAGCAGCTAACTCTTTAAACCTAAATGAAACAAACATGGCACTTATGATTTACTTCTGAGAACTAAGCACTGTGTGCAGAGATTATTCAGCTATCTCCTTTACTTCAGATTTTGTGCTAACATTCGTATCTGTAAAACTAGCATTTACACTATAGGAAAGCATAACCGGCGGTATAGCAGCTAACTCTTTAAACCTACATGAAACAACATGGCACCTATCATCTACTTCTGAGAACTAAGCATTGTGTGCAGAGATTTTGCGGCTATCTCCTTTCTTTCAGTTTTTGTGCTAACATTCCTATCTGTAAAACTAGCATTTACACTATAGGAAACCATAACCGGCGGTATAGCAGCTAACTCTTTAAACCTAAATGAAACAACATGGCACATATGATTTACTTCTGAGACCTAAGCATTGTGTGCAGAGATTTCTCAGTTATCTCCTTTACTTCAGTTTTGGTGCTAACATTCCTATGTGTAAAACTAGCCTTTACACTATAGGAAAGCATAACCGGCGGTATAGCAGCTAACTCTTTAAACCTAATTGAAACAACATGGCACATATGGTTTACTTCTGAGAACTAAGCATTGTGTGCAGATATTTTGCGGCTATCTCTTTTCTTTCAGTTTTTCTGCTAACATTCCTATCTGTAAAACTAGCATTTACACTATAGGAAAGCATAACCGGCAGTATAGCAGCTAACTCTTTAAACCTAAATGAAACAACATGGCACATATGATTTACTTCTGAGAACTAAGCATTGTGTGCAGAGGTTTTGCGGCTATCTCCTTTCTTTCAGTTTTTGTGCTAACATTCCTATCTGTAAAACTACCATTTACACTATAGGAAAGCATAACCGGCGGTATAGCACCTAACTCTTTAAACCTACATGAAACAACATGGCACCTATCATTTACTTCTGAGAACTAAGCATTGTGTGCAGAGATTTTGCGGCTATCTCCTTTCAGTTTTTGTGCTAACATTCCTATCTGTAAAACTAGCATTTACACTATAGGAAATCATAACCGGCTGTATAGCAGCTAACTCTTTAAACCTAAATGAAACAACATGGCACATATGATTTACTTCTGAGAACTAAGCATTGTGTGCAGAGATTTTTCAGTTTTCTCATTTACTTCAGTTTTGGTGCTAACATTCATATTTTTATACTCGCATTTACTATGTAGGAAAGCATAAATGAGGGTATAGCAGCTAACTCTTTAAACCTAAATGAAACAACATGGCACATATGCTTTACTTCTGAAAACTAAGCATTGTGTGCAGAGATTTTGTGGCTATCTCCTTTCTTTCAGTTTTTATGCTAACATTCCTATCTGTAAAATTAGCATTTACACTATAGGAAAGCATAACCGGCGGTATAGCAGCTAACTCTTTAAACCTAAATGAAACAACATGGCACATATGATTTACTTCTGAGAACAAAGCATTGTGTGCAGAGATTTTTCAGTTATCTCCTTTACTTCAGTTTTGGTGCTAACATTCCTATCTGTAAAACTAGCATTTACACTATAGGAAAGCATAACAGGTGGTATAGCAGATACCTCTTTAAATGTAAATGAAACAACATGACACATATGATTTACTTCTGAGAACTAAGCATTGTGTGGAGTGGTTTTGCGGCTATCTCCTTTCTTTCAGTTTTTGTGCTAACATTCCTATCAGTAAAACTAGCATTTACACTATAGGAAAGCCTAACGGGCAGTATAACAGCTAACTCTTTAAACCTAAATGAAACAACATGGCACTGATGATTTACTTCTGAGAACTAAGCATTGTGTGCAGAGATTATTCAGCTATCTCCTTCACTTCAGATTTTGTGCTAACATTCATAACTGTAAAACTAGCATTTACACTATAGGAAAGCATAGACGGCGGTATAGCAGCTAACACTTTAAACCTAAATGAAACAACATGGCACATATGGTTTACTTCTGAGAACTAAGCATTGTGTGCAGAGATTTTGCGGCTATCTCCTTTGTTTCAGTTTTTGTGCTAACATTCCTATCTGTAAAACTAGCATTTACACGATAGGAAAGCATAACCGGCGGTATAGCAGCTGCCTCTTTAAACCTAAATGAAACAACATGGCACATATGATTTACTTCTGAGAACTAAGCTTTGTGTGCAGAGATTTCTCAGTTATCTCCTTTACTTCAGTTTTGGGGCTAACATACCTATGTGTAAAACTAGCATTTACACTATAGGAAAGCATAACCGGCGGTATAGCAACTAACTCTTTAAACCTAAATGAAACAACATGGCACATATGATTTACTTCTGAGAACTAACCAATGTGTGCAGAGATTTTTCAGTTATCTCCTTTACTTCAGTTTTGGTGCTAACATTCGTATGTGTAAAACTAGCCTTTACACAGTAGGAAAGCATAACCGGCGGTATAGCAGCTAACTCTTTAAACCTAAATGAAACAACATGGCACATATGGTTTACTTCTGAGAACTAAGCATTGTGTGCAGAGATTTTGCGTCTATCTCCTTTCTTTCAGTTTTTGTGCTAGCATTCCTATCTGTAAAACTAGCATTTACACTATAGGAAAGCATAACCGGCGGTATAGCAGCTAACTCTTTAAACCTAAATGAAACAACATGGCACATATGATTTACTTCTGAGAATTAAGCATTCTGTGCAGAGATTTTTCAGTTATCTCCTTTAATTCAGTTTTGGTGCTGACATTCCTATCTGTAAAACTAGCATTTACACTATAAGAAAGCATAACTGGCGGTATAGCAGCTAACTCTTTAAACCTAAATGAAACAACATGGCACCTATCATTTACTTCTGAGAACTTAGCATTGTGTGCAGAGATTTTGCGGCTATCTCCTTTCTTTCAGTTTTTGTGCTAACATTCCTATTTGTAAAACTAGCTTTTACACTATAGGAAAGCCTAACCGATGGTATAGCAGCTACTTCTTTAAACCTAAATGAAACAACAATGCACATATGATTTACTTCTGAGAACTAACCAATGTGTGCAGAGATTTTTCAGTTATCTCCTTTACTTCAGTTTTGGTGCTAACATTCCTATGTGTAAAACTAGCCTTTACACTATAGGAAAGCATAACCGGCGGTATAGCAGCTAACTCTTTAAACCTAAATGTGACAACATGGCACATATGGTTTACTTCTGAGAACTAAGCATTGTGTGCAGAGATTTTGCGGCTGTCTCCTTTCTTTCAGTTTTTGTGCTAACATTCCTATCTGTAAAACTAGCATTTACACTATAGGAAAGCATAGCCGGCGGTATAGCAGCTAACTCTTTAAACCTAAATGAAACAACATGGCACATATGATTTACTTCTGAGAACTAAGCATTGTGTGCAGAGATTTTTCAGTTATCTCCTTTACTTCAGTTTTCGGGCTGACATTCCTATGTGTAAAACTAGCATTTACACTATAGGAAAGCATAACCGGCGGTATAGCAGCTAACTCTTTAAACCTAAATGAAACAACATGGCACATATGATGTTCTTCTGAGAACTAAGCATTGTGTGCAGAGATTTTGCAGCTATCTCCTTTCTTTCAGTTTTTGTGCTAACATTCCTATCTGTAAAACTAGCTTTTACACTATAGGAAAGCCTAACCGGCGGTATAGCAGCTACCTCTTTAAACCTAAATGAAACAACAATGCACATATGATTTACTCCTGAGAACTAAGCATTGTGTGCAGAGATTTTTCAGTTATCTCCTTTACTTCAGTATTGGTGCTAACATTCCTATCTGTAAAACTAGCATTTACACTATAGGAAAGCCTAACCGGCGGTATAGCAGCTACCTCTTTAAACCTAAATGAAACAACATGGCACATATGATTTACTTCTGAGAACTAAGCACTGTGTGCAGAGAGTTTTCAGCTATCTCCTTTACTTCAGATTTTGCGCTAACCTTCATATTTTTATACTCGCATTTACTATATAGGAAAGCATAACTGAGGGTATAGCAGCTAACTCTTTAAACCTTAATGAAACAACATGGCACATATGGTTTACTTCTGAAAACTAAGCATTGTGTGCAGAGATTTTGCGGCTATCTCCTTTCTTTCAGTTTTTGTGCTAACATTCCTATCTGTAAAACTAGCATTTGCACTATAGGAAAGCATAACCGGCGGTATAGCAGCTAACTCTTTACACCTAAATGAAACAACATGGCACAGATGATGTACTTCTGAGAACTAAGCATTGTGTGCAGAGATTTTGCGGCTATCTCGTTTCTTTCAGTTTTTGTGTTAACATTCCTATCTGTAAAACTAGCCTTTACACTATAGGAAATCCTAAACAGCGGTATAGCAGCTAACTCTTTAAACCTAAATGAAACAACATGGCACATATGATTTACTTCTGAGAATTAAGCATTGTGTGCAGAGATTTTTCTGTTATCTCCTTTACTTCAGTTTTGGGGCTAACATTCCTATGTGTAAAACTAGCATTTACAATATAGGAAAGCATAACCGGCGGTATAGCAGCTAACTCTTTGAACCTAAATGAAACAACATGGCACATATGATTTACTTCTGAGAACTAAGCATTGTGTGCAGAGATTTTGCGGCTATCTCCTTTCTTTCAGTTTTTGTGCTAACATACCTATCTGTAAAACTAGCATTTACACTATAGGAAAGCATAACCGGCGGTATAGCAGCTAACTCTTTAAACCTAAATGAAACAACATGGCACATATGATTTACTTCTGAGAACTAAGCATTGTGTGCAGAGATTTTGCGGCTATCTCCTTTCTATCAGTTTTTGTGCTAACATTCCTATCTGTAAAACTCGCCTTTACACTACAGGAAATCCTAAACGGTGGTATAGCAGCTAACTCTTTAAACCTAAATGAAACAACATGGCACATATGATTTACTTCTGAGTATTAAGCATTGTGTGCAGAGATTTTTCAGTTATCTCCTTTAATTCAGTTTTGGTGCTGACATTCCTATCTGTAAAACTAGCATTTACACTATAAGAAAGCATAACCGGCGGTATAGCAGCTAACTCTTTAAACCTAAATGAAACAACATGGCACCTATCATTTACTTCTGAGAACTTAGCATTGCGTGCAGAGATTTTGCGGCTATCTCCTTTCTTTCAGTTTTTGTGCTAACATTCCTATTTGTAAAACTAGCTTTTACACTATAGGAAAGCCTAACCGATGGTATAGCAGCTACCTCTTTAAACCTAAATGAAACAACAATGCACATATGATTTACTTCTGAGAACTAACCAATGTGTGCAGAGATTTTTCAGTTATCTCCTTTACTTCAGTTTTGGTGCTAACATTCCTATGTGTAAAACTAGCCTTTGCACTATAGGAAAGCATAACCGGCGGTATAGCAGCTAACTCTTTAAACCTAAATGTAACAACATGGCACATATGGTTTACTTCTGAGAACTAAGCATTGTGTGCAGAGATTTTGCGGCTATCTCCTTTCTTTCAGTTTTTGTGCTAACATTCCTATCTGTAAAACTAGCATTTACACTATAGGAAAGCATAGCCGGCGGTATAGCAGCTAACTCTTTAAACCTAAATGAAACAACATGGCACATATGATTTACTTCTGAGAACTAAGCATTGTGTGCAGAGATTTTGCGGCTATCTCCTTTCTTTCAGTTTTTGTGCTAACATTCCTATCTGTAAAACTAGTTTTTACACTATAGGAAAGCCTAACCCGCGGTGCAGCAGCTACCTCTTTAAACCTAAATGAAACAACATGGCACATATGATTTACTTCTGAGAACTAACCAATGTGTGCAGAGATTTTTCAGTTATCTCCTTTACTTCAGTTTTGGTGCTAACATTCGTATGTGTAAAACTATCCTTTACACTATAGGAAAGCATAACCGGTGGTATAGCAGCTAACTCTTTAAACCTAAATGAAACAACATGGCACATATGGTTTACTTCTGAAAACTAAGCATTGTGTGCAGAGATTTTGCGGCTATCTCCTTTCTTTCAGTTTTTGTGCTAACATTCCTATCTGTAAAACTAGCATTTACACTATAGGAAAGCATAACCGGCGGTATAGCAGCTAACTCTTTAAACCTAAATGAAACAACATGGCACATATGATGTACTTCTGAGAACTAAGCATTGTGTGCAGAGATTTTGCGGCTATCTCGTTTCTTTCAGTTTTTGTGCTAACATTCCTATCTGTAAAACTAGCCTTTACACTATAGGAAATCCTAAACAGCGGTATAGCAGCTAACTCTTTAAACCTAAATGAAACAACATGGCACATATGATTTACTTCTGAGAACTAAGCATTGTGTGCAGAGATTTTTCAGTTATCTCCTTTACTTCAGTTTTGGGGCTAACATTCCTATGTGTAAAACTAGCATTTACACTATAGGAAAGCATAAACGGCGGTATAGCAGCTAACTCTTTAAACCTAAATGAAACAACACGGCACATATGGTTTACTTCTGAGAACTAAGCATTGTGTGCAGAGATTTTGCGGCTATCTCCTTTCTTTCAGTTTTTGTGCTAACATTCCTATCTGTAAAACTAGCCTTTACACTATAGGAAAGCATAACCGGCTGTATAGCAGCTAACTTTTTAAACCTAAATGAAACAACATGGCACATATGATTTACTTCTGAGAATTAAGCATTGTGTGCAGAGATTTTTCAGTTATCTCCTTTACTTCAGTTTTGGTGCTGACATTCCTATCTGTAAAACTAGCATTTACACTATAAGAAAGCATAACCGGCGGTATAGCAGCTAACTCTTTAAACCTAAATGAAACAACATGGCACCTATCATTTACTTCTGAGAACGTAGCATTGTGTGCAGAGATTTTGCGGCTATCTCCTTTCTTTCAGTTTTTGTGCTAACATTCCTATCTGTAAAACTAGCTTTTACACTATAGGAAAGCCTAACCGGCGGTATAGCAGCTACCTCTTTAAACCTAAATGAAACAACATGGCACATATGATTTACTTCTGAGAACTAACCAATGTGTGCAGAGATTTTTCAGTTATCTCCTTTACTTCAGTTTTGGTGCTAACATTCCTATGTGTAAAAGTAGCATTTACACTATACGAAAGCATAACCGGCGGTATAGCAGCTAACTCTTTAAACCTAAATGAAACAACATGGCACATATGATGTATTTCTGGGAACTAAGCATTGTGAGCAGAGATTTTGCGGCTATCTCCTTTCTTTCAGTTTTTGTGCTAACATTCCTATCTGTAAAACTAGCCTTTACACTATAGGAAATCCTAAACAGCGGTATAGCAGCTAACTCTTTAAACCTAAATGAAACAACATGGCACATATGATTTACTTCTGAGAATTAAGCATTGTGTGCAGAGATTTTTCAGTTATCTCCTTTACTTCAGTTTTGGGGCTAACATTCCTATGTGTAAAACTAGCATTTACACTATAGGAAAGCATAACCGGCGGTATAGCAGCTAACTCTTTAAACCTAAATGAAACAACATGGCACATATGATTTACTTCTGAGAACTAAGCATTGTGTGCAGAGATTTTGCGGCTATCTCCTTTCTTTCAGTTTTTGTGCTAACATTCCTATCTGTAAAACTAGCCTTTACACTATAGGAAATCCTAAACGGTGGTATAGCAGCTAACTCTTTAAACCTAAATGAAACAACATGGCACCTATCATTTACTTCTGAGAACGTAGCATTGTGTGCAGAGATTTTGCAGCTATCTCCTTTCTTTCAGTTTTTGTGCTAACATTCCTATCTGTAAAACTAGCCTTTACCCTATAGGAAATCCTAAACGGTGGTATAGCAGCTAACTCTTTAAACCTAAATGAAACAACATGGCACATATGATTTACTTCTGAGAATTAAGCATTGTGTGCAGGGATTTTTCAGTTATCTCCTTTAATTCAGTTTTGGTGCTGATATTCCTATCTGTAAAACTGGCATTTACACTATAAGAAAGCATAACCGGTGGTATAGCAGCTAACTCTTTAAACCTAAATGAAACAACATGGCACCTATCATTTACTTCTGAGAACTTAGCATTGTGTGCAGAGATTTTGCGGCTATCTCCTTTCTTTCAGTTTTTGTGCTAACATTCCTATCTGTAAAACTAGCTTTTACACTATAGGAAAGCCTAACCGGCGGTGTAGCAGCTACCTCTTTAAACCTAAATCAAACAACATGGCACATATGATTTACTTCTGAGAACTAACCAATGTGTGCAGAGATTTTTCAGTTATCTCCTTTACTTCAGTTTTTGTGCTAACATTCCTATCTTTAAAACTAGCGTTTACACTATAGGAAAGCCTAACGGGCAGTATAACAGCTAACTCTTTAAACCTAAATGAAACAACATGGTACTTATGATTTACTTCTGAGAACTAAGCATTGTGTGCAGAGATTATTCAGCTATCTCCTTTACTTCAGATTTTGTGCTAACATTCATATCTGTAAAACTAGCATTTACACTATAGGAAAGCATAACCGGCGGTATAGCAGCTAACTCTTTAAACCTAAATGAAACAACATGGCACCTATTATTTATTTCTGAGAACTTAGCATTGTGTGCAGAGATTTTGCGGCTATCTCCTTTCTTTCAGTTTTTGTGCTAACATTCCTTTCTGTAAAACTAGCTTTTACACTATAGGAAATCGTAACCGGCGGTATAGGAGCTAACTCTTTAAACCTAAATGAAACAACATGGCACATATGATTTACTTCTGAGAACTAAGCATTGTGTGCAGAGGTTTTGCGGCTATCTCCTTTCTTTCAGTTTTTGTGCTAACATTCCTATCTGTAAAACTACCATTTACACTATAGGAAAGCATAACCGGCGGTATAGCACCTAACTCTTTAAACCTACATGAAACAACATGGCACCTATCATTTACTTCTGAGAACTAAGCATTGTGTGCAGAGATTTTGCGGCTATCTCCTTTCAGTTTTTGTGCTAACATTCCTATCTGTAAAACTAGCATTTACACTATAGGAAATCATAACCGGCTGTATAGCAGCTAACTCTTTAAACCTAAATGAAACAACATGGCACATATGATTTACTTCTGAGAACTAAGCATTGTGTGCAGAGATTTTTCAGTTTTCTCATTTACTTCAGTTTTGGTGCTAACATTCATATTTTTATACTCGCATTTACTATATAGGAAAGCATAAATGAGGGTATAGCAGCTAACTCTTTAAACCTAAATGAAACAACATGGCACATATGCTTTACTTCTGAAAACTAAGCATTGTGTGCAGAGATTTTGTGGCTATCTCCTTTCTTTCAGTTTTTATGCTAACATTCCTATCTGTAAAACTAGCATTTACACTATAGGAAAGCATAACCGGCGGTATAGCAGCTAACTCTTTAAACCTAAATGAAACAACATGGCACATATGATTTACTTCTGAGAACAAAGCACTGTGTGCAGAGATTTTTCAGTTATCTCCTTTACTTCAGTTTTGGTGCTAACATTCCTATCTGTAATACTAGCATTTACACTATAGGAAAGCATAACAGGTGGTATAGCAGATACCTCTTTAAATGTAAATGAAACAACATGGCACATATGATTTACTTCTGAGAACTAAGCATTGTGTGGAGTGGTTTTGCGGCTATCTCCTTTCTTTCAGTTTTTGTGCTAACATTCCTATCAGTAAAACTAGCATTTACACTATAGGAAAGCCTAAAGGACAGTAGAGCAGCTAACTCTTTAAACCTAAATGAAACAAACATGGCACTTATGATTTACTTCTGAGAACTAATCATTGTGTGCAGAGATTATTCAGCTATCTCCTTTACTTCAGATTTTGTGCTAACATGCGTATCTGTAAAACTAGCATTTACACTATAGGAAAGCATAACCGGCGGTATAGCAGCTAACTCTTTAAACCTACATGAAACAACATGGCACCTATCATCTACTTCTGAGAACTAAGCATTGTGTGCAGAGATTTTGCGGCTATCTCCTTTCTTTCAGTTTTTGTGCTAACATTCCTATCTGTAAAACTAGCATTTACACTATAGGAAATCATAACCGGCGGTATAGCAGCTAACTCTTTAAACCTAAATGAAACAACATGGCACATATGATTTACTTCTGAGACCTAAGCATTGTGTGCAGAGATTTTTCAGTTATCTCCTTTACTTCAGTTTTGGTGCTAACATTCCAATGTGTAAAACTAGCCTTTACACTATAGGAAAGCATAACCGGCGGTATAGCAGCTAACTCTTTAAACCTAAATGAAACAACATGGCACATATGATTTACTTCTGAGAACTAAGCATTGTGTGCAGAGATTTTTCAGTTTTCTCCTTTACTTCAGTTTTGGTGCTAACATTCATATTTTTATACTCGCATTTACTATATAGGAAAGCATAACTGAGGGTATAGCAGCTAACTCTTTAAACCTAAATGAAACAACATGGCACATATGCTTTACTTCTGAAAACTAAGCATTGTGTGCAGAGATTTTGTGGCTATCTCCTTTCTTTCAGTTTTTGTGCTAACATTCCTAACTGTAAAACTAGCATTTACACTATAGGAAAGCATAACCGGCGGTATAGCAGCTAACTCTTTAAACCTAAATGAAACAACATGGCACATATGATTTACTTCTGAGAACTAAGCATTGTGTGCAGAGATTTTTCAGTTATCTCATTTACTTCAGTTTTGGTGCTAACATTCCTATCTGTAAAACTAGCATTTACAGTATAGGAAAGCATAACAGGCGGTATAGCAGATAACTCTTTAAATGTAAATGAAACAACATGGCACATATGATTTACTTCTGACAACTAAGCATTGTGTGGAGTGGTTTTGCGGCTATCTCCTTTCTTTCAGTTTTTGTGCTAAAATTCCTATCTTTAAAACTAGCGTTTACACTATAGGAAAGCCTAACTGGCAGTATAACAGCTAACTCTTTAAACCTAAATGAAACAACATGGTACTTATGATTTACTTCTGAGAACTAAGCATTGTGTGCAGAGATTATTCAGTTATCTCCTTTACTTCAGATTTTGTGCTAACATTCATATCTGTAAAACTAGCATTTACACTATAGGAAAGCATAACCGGCGGTATAGCAGCTAACTCTTTAAACCTAAATGAAACAACATGGCACCTATTATTTATTTCTGAGAATTTAGCATTGTGTGCAGAGATTTTGCGGCTATCTCCTTTCTTTCAGTTTTTGTGCTAACATTCCTATCTGTAAAACTAGCTTTTACACTATAGGAAAGCCTAACCGGCGATATAGCAGCTACCTCTTTAAACCTAAATGAAACAACATGGCACATATGATTTACTTCTGAGAACTAAGCATTGTGTGCAGAGATTTTTCAGTTATCTCCTTTACTTCAGTTTTGGGGCTAACATTCCTATGTGTAAAACTAGCCTTTACACTATAGGAAAGCATAACCGGTGGTATAGCAGCTAACTCTTTAAACCTAAATGAAACAACATGGCACATATGATTTACTTCTGTGAACTAAGCATTGTGTGCAGAGGTTTTGCGGCTATCTCCTTTCTTTCAGTTTTTGTGCTAACATTCCTATCTGTAAAACTAGCATTTACACTATAGGAAAGCCTAAAGGACAGTAGAGCAGCTAACTCTTTAAACCTAAATGAAACAAACATGGCACTTATGATTTACTTCTGAGAACTAAGCATTGTGTGCAGAGATTATTCAGCTATCTCCTTTACTTCAGATTTTGTGCTAACATTCGTATCTGTAAAACTAGCATTTACACTATAGGAAAGCATAACCGGCGGTATAGCAGCTAACTCTTTAAACCTACATGAAACAACATGGCACCTATCATCTACTTCTGAGAACTAAGCATTGTGTGCAGAGATTTTGCGGCTATCTCCTTTCTTTCAGTTTTGGTGCTAACATTCCTATCTGTAAAACTAGCATTTACACTATAGGAAACCATAACCGGCGGTATAGCAGCTAACTCTTTAAACCTAAATGAAACAACATGGCACATATGATTTACTTCTGAGAACTAAGCATTGTGTGCAGAGATTTTTCAGTTTTCTCCTTTACTTCAGTTTTGGTGCTAACATTCATATTTTTATACTCGCATTTACTATATAGGAAAGCATAACTGAGGGTATAGCAGCTAACTCTTTAAACCTAAATGAAACAACATGGCACATATGCTTTACTTCTGAAAACTAAGCATTGTGTGCAGAGATTTTGTGGCTATCTCCTTTCTTTCAGTTTTTGTGCTAACATTCCTAACTGTAAAACTAGCATTTACACTATAGGAAAGCATAACCGGCGGTATAGCAGCTAACTCTTTAAACCTAAATGAAACAACATGGCACATATGATTTACTTCTGAGAACTAAGCATTGTGTGCAGAGATTTTTCAGTTATCTCATTTACTTCAGTTTTGGTGCTAACATTCCTATCTGTAAAACTAGCATTTACAGTATAGGAAAGCATAACAGGCGGTATAGCAGATAACTCTTTAAATGTAAATGAAACAACATGGCACATATGATTTACTTCTGACAACTAAGCATTGTGTGGAGTGGTTTTGCGGCTATCTCCTTTCTTTCAGTTTTTGTGCTAAAATTCCTATCTTTAAAACTAGCGTTTACACTATAGGAAAGCCTAACTGGCAGTATAACAGCTAACTCTTTAAACCTAAATGAAACAACATGGTACTTATGATTTACTTCTGAGAACTAAGCATTGTGTGCAGAGATTATTCAGTTATCTCCTTTACTTCAGATTTTGTGCTAACATTCATATCTGTAAAACTAGCATTTACACTATAGGAAAGCATAACCGGCGGTATAGCAGCTAACTCTTTAAACCTAAATGAAACAACATGGCACCTATTATTTATTTCTGAGAATTTAGCATTGTGTGCAGAGATTTTGCGGCTATCTCCTTTCTTTCAGTTTTTGTGCTAACATTCCTATCTGTAAAACTAGCTTTTACACTATAGGAAAGCCTAACCGGCGATATAGCAGCTACCTCTTTAAACCTAAATGAAACAACATGGCACATATGATTTACTTCTGAGAACTAAGCATTGTGTGCAGAGATTTTTCAGTTATCTCCTTTACTTCAGTTTTGGGGCTAACATTCCTATGTGTAAAACTAGCCTTTACACTATAGGAAAGCATAACCGGTGGTATAGCAGCTAACTCTTTAAACCTAAATGAAACAACATGGCACATATGATTTACTTCTGTGAACTAAGCATTGTGTGCAGAGGTTTTGCGGCTATCTCCTTTCTTTCAGTTTTTGTGCTAACATTCCTATCTGTAAAACTAGCATTTACACTATAGGAAAGCCTAAAGGACAGTAGAGCAGCTAACTCTTTAAACCTAAATGAAACAAACATGGCACTTATGATTTACTTCTGAGAACTAAGCATTGTGTGCAGAGATTATTCAGCTATCTCCTTTACTTCAGATTTTGTGCTAACATTCGTATCTGTAAAACTAGCATTTACACTATAGGAAAGCATAACCGGCGGTATAGCAGCTAACTCTTTAAACCTACATGAAACAACATGGCACCTATCATCTACTTCTGAGAACTAAGCATTGTGTGCAGAGATTTTGCGGCTATCTCCTTTCTTTCAGTTTTGGTGCTAACATTCCTATCTGTAAAACTAGCATTTACACTATAGGAAACCATAACCGGCGGTATAGCAGCTAACTCTTTAAACCTAAATGAAACAACATGGCACATATGATTTACTTCTGAGACCTAAGCATTGTGTGCAGAGATTTTTCAGTTATCTCCTTTACTTCAGTTTTGGTGCTAACATTCCTATGTGTAAAACTAGCCTTTACACTATAGGAAAGCATAACCGGCGGTATAGCAGCTAACTCTTTAAACCTAAATGAAACAACATGGCACCTATCATTTACTTCTGAGAACTTAGCATTGTGAGCAGAGATTTTGCGGCTATCTCCTTTCTTTCAGTTTTTGTGCTAACATTCCTATCTGTAAAACTAGCTTTTACACTATAGGAAAGCCTAACCGGCGGTATAGCAGCTACCTCTTTAAACCTAAATGAAACAACAATGCACATATGATTTATTCCTGAGAACTAAGCATTGTGTGCAGAGATTTTTCAGTTATCTCCTTTACTTCAGTTTTGGTGCTAACATTCCTATCTGTAAAACTAGCATTTACACAATAGGAAAGCCTAACCGGCGGTATAGCAGCTACCTCTTTAAACCTAAATGAAATAACATGGCTCATATGATTTACTTCTGAGAACTAAGCACTGTGTGCAGAGAGATTTCAGCTTTCTCCTTTACTTCAGATTTTGCGCTAACCTTCATATTTTTATACTCGCATTTACTATATAGGAAAGCATAACTGAGGGTATAGCAGCTAACTCTTTAAACCTAAATGAAACAACATGGCACATATGGTTTACTTCTGAAAACTAAGCATTGTGTGCAGAGATTTTGCGGCTATCTCCTTTCTTTCAGTTTTTGTGCTAACATTCCTATCTGTAAAACAAATGAAACAACATGGCACATATGATTTACTTCTGAGAATTAAGCATTGTGTGCAGAGATTTTTCAGTTATCTCCTTTAATTCAGTTTTGGTGCTGACATTCCTATCTGTAAAACTGGCATTTACACTATAAGAAAGCATAACCGGCGGTACAGCAGCTAACTCTTTAAACCTAAAAGAAACAACATGGCACCTATCATTTACTTCTGAGAACTTAGCATTGTGTGCAGAGATTTTGCGGCTATCTCCTTTCTTTCAGTTTTTGTGCTAACATTCCTATCTGTAAAACTAGCTTTTACACTATAGGAAAGCCTAACCGGCGGTGTAGCAGCTACCTCTTTAAACCTAAATCAAACAACATGGCACATATGATTTACTTCTGAGAACTAACCAATGTGTGCAGAGATTTTTCAGTTATTTCCTTTACTTCAGTTTTGGTGCTGACATTCGTTTGTGTAAAACTAGCCTTTACACTATAGGAAATCATAACCGGTGGTATAGCAGCTAACTCTTTAAACCTAAATGAAACAACATGGCACATATGGTTTACTTCTGAGAACTAAGCATTGTGTGCAGAGATTTTGCGGCTATCTCCTTTCTTTCAGTTTTTGTGCTAACATTCCTATCTGTAAAACTAGCATTTACACTATAGGAAAGCATAACCGGCGGTATAGCAGCTAACTCTTTAAACCTAAATGAAACAACATGGCACATATGATTTACTTCTGAGAACTAAGCATTGTGTGCAGAGGTTTTTCAGTTATCTCCTTTACTTCAGTTTTGGGGCTAACATTCCTATGTGTAAAACTAGCATTTACACAATAGGAAAGCATAACCGGCGGTATAGCAGCTAACTCTTTAAACCTAAATGAAACAACACGGCACATATGGTTTACTTCTGAGAACTAAGCATTGTGTGCAGAGATTTTGCGGCTATCTCCTTTCTTTCAGTTTTTGTGCTAACATTCCTATCTGTAAAACTAGCATTTACACTATAGGAAAGCATAGCCGGCGGTATAGCAGCTAACTCTTTAAACCTAAATGAAACAACATGGCACATATGATTTACTTCTGAGAACTAAGCATTGTGTGCAGAGATTTTTCAGTTATCTCCTTTACTTCAGTTTTCGGGCTAACATTCCTATGTGTAAAACTAGCATTTACACTATAGGAAAGCATAACCGGCGGTATAGCAGCTAACTCTTTAAACCTAAATGAAACAACATGGCACAGATGATGTACTTCTGAGAACTAAGCATTGTGTGCAGAGATTTTGCGGCTATCTCGTTTCTTTCAGTTTTTGTGTTAACATTCCTATCTGTAAAACTAGCCTTTACACTATAGGAAATCCTAAACAGCGGTATAGCAGCTAACTCTTTAAACCTAAATGAAACAACATGGCACATATGATTTACTTCTGAGAATTAAGCATTGTGTGTAGAGATTTTTCAGTTATCTCCTTTACTTCAGTTTTGGGGCTAACATTCCTATGTGTAAAACTAGCATTTACACTATAGGAAAGCATAACCGGCGGTATAGCAGCTAACTCTTTAAACCTAAATGAAACAACATGGCACATATGATTTACTTCTGAGAACTAAACATTGTGTGCAGAGATTTTGTGGCTATCTCCTTTCTTTCAGTTTTTGTGCTAACATTCCTATCTGTAAAACTAGCATTTACACTATAGGAAAGCATAACCGGCGGTATAGCAGCTAACTCTTTAAAGCTAAATGAAACAACATGGCACATATGATTTACTTCTGAGAATATAAGCATTGTGTGCAGAGATTTTGCGGCTATCTCCTTTCTTTCAGTTTTTGTGCTAACATTCCTATCTGTAAAACTCGCCTTTACACTATAGGAAAACCTAAACGGTGGTATAGCAGCTAACTCTTTAAACCTAAATGAAAGAACATGGCACATATGATTTTCTTCTGAGTATTAAGCATTGTGTGCAGAGATTTTTCAGTTATCTCCTTTAATTCAGTTTTGGTGCTGACATTCCTATCTGTAAAACTAGCATTTACAATATAAGAAAGCATAACCAGCGGTATAGCAGCTAACTCTTTAAACCTAAATGAAACAACATGGCACCTATCATTTACTTCTGAGAACTTAGCGTTGTGTGCAGAGATTTTGCGGCTATCTCCTTTCTTTCAGTTTTTGTGCTAACATTCCTATCTGTAAAACTAGCATTTACACTATAGGAAAGCATAACCGGCGGTATAGCAGCTAAGCCTTTAAACCTAAATGAATCAACATGGCACATATGATGTTCTTCTGAGAACTAAGCATTGTGTGCAGAGATTTTGCGGCTATCTCCTTTCTTTCAGTTTTTGTGCTAACATTCCTATCTGTAAAACTAGCATTTTCACTATAGGAAACCATAACCGGCGGTATAGCAGCTAACTCTTTAAACCTAAATGAAACAACATGGCACATATGATGTACTTCGGGGAACTAAGCATTGTGAGCAGAGATTTTGCGGCTATCTCCTTTCTTTCAGTTTTTGTGCTAACATTCCTATCTGTAAAACTAGCATTTACACTATAGGAAAGCATAACCGGCGGTATAGCAGCTAACTCTTTACACCTAAATGAAACAACATGGCACATATGATTTACTTCTGAGAACTAAGCATTGTGTGCAGAGATTTTTCAGTTATCTCCTTTACTTCAGTTTTGGGGCTAACATTCCTATGTGTAAAACTAGCATTTACACAGTAGGAAAGCATAACCGGCGCTATAGCAGGTAACTCTTTAATCCTAAATGAAACAACATGGCACATATGATTTACTTCTGAGAACTAAGCATTGTGTGCAGAGATTTTTCAGTTATCTCCTTTACTTCAGTTTTGGGGCTAACATTCCTATCTGTAAAACTAGCATTTACACAAAAGGAAAGCATAACCGGCGCTATAGCAGCTAACTCTTTAAACCTAAATGAAACAACATGGCACATATGATTTACTTCTGAAAATTAAGCATTGTGTGCAGAGATTTTTCAGTTATCTCCTTTAATTCAGTTTTGGTGCTGACATTCCTATGTGTAAAACTAGCATTTACACTATAGGAAAGCATAACCGGCGGTATAGCAGCTAACTCTTTAAACCTAAATGAAACAACATGGCACATATGATGTACTTCTGGGAACTAAGCATTGTGAGCAGAGATTTTGCGGCTATCTCCTTTCTTTCAGTTTTTGTGCTAACATTCCTATCTGTAAAACTAGCATTTACACTATAGGAAAGCATAGCCGGCGGTATAGCAGCTAACTCTTTAAACCTAAATGAAACAACATGGCACATATGATTTACTTCTGAGAACTAAGCATTGTGTGCAGAGATTTTTCAGTTATCTCCTTTACTTCAGTTTTCGGGCTAACATTCCTATGTGTAAAACTAGCATTTACACAATAGGAAAGCATAACCGGCGCTATAGCAGCTAACTCTTTAATCCTAAATGAAACAACATGGCACATATGATTTACTTCTGAAAATTAAGCATTGTGTGCAGAGATTTTTCAGTTATCTCCTTTAATTCAGTTTTGGTGCTGACATTCCTATGTGTAAAACTAGCATTTACACTATAGGAAAGCATAACCGGAGGTATAGCAGCTAACTCTTTAAACCTAAATGAAACAACATGGCACATATGATGTACTTCTTGGAACTAAGCATTGTGAGCAGAGATTTTGCGGCTATCTCCTTTCTTTCAGTTTTTGTGCTAACATTCCTATCTGTAAAACTAGCTTTTACACTATAGGAAAGCCTAACCGGCGGTATAGCAGCTACCTCTTTAAACCTAAATGAAACAACAATGCACATATGATTTATTCCTGAGAACTAAGCATTGTGTGCAGAGATTTTTCAGTTATCTCCTTTACTTCAGTTTTGGTGCTAACATTCCTATCTGTAAAACTAGCATTTACACAATAGGAAAGCCTAACCGGCGGTATAGCAGCTACCTCTTTAAACCTAAATGAAATAACATGGCTCATATGATTTACTTCTGAGAACTAAGCACTGTGTGCAGAGAGTTTTCAGCTATCTCCTTTACTTCAGATTTTGCGCTAACCTTCATATTTTTATACTCGCATTTACTATATAGGAAAGCATAACTGAGGGTATAGCAGCTAACTCTTTAAACCTAAATGAAACAACATGGCACATATGGTTTACTTCTGAAAACTAAGCATTGTGTGCAGAGATTTTGCGGCTATCTCCTTTCTTTCAGTTTTTGTGCTAACATTCCTATCTGTAAAACAAATGAAACAACATGGCACATATGATTTACTTCTGAGAATTAAGCATTGTGTGCAGAGATTTTTCAGTTATCTCCTTTAATTCAGTTTTGGTGCTGACATTCCTATCTGTAAAACTGGCATTTACACTATAAGAAAGCATAACCGGCGGTACAGCAGCTAACTCTTTAAACCTAAAAGAAACAACATGGCACCTATCATTTACTTCTGAGAACTTAGCATTGTGTGCAGAGATTTTGCGGCTATCTCCTTTCTTTCAGTTTTTGTGCTAACATTCCTATCTGTAAAACTAGCTTTTACACTATAGGAAAGCCTAACCGGCGGTGTAGCAGCTACCTCTTTAAACCTAAATCAAACAACATGGCACATATGATTTACTTCTGAGAACTAACCAATGTGTGCAGAGATTTTTCAGTTATTTCCTTTACTTCAGTTTTGGTGCTGACATTCGTTTGTGTAAAACTAGCCTTTACACTATAGGAAATCATAACCGGTGGTATAGCAGCTAACTCTTTAAACCTAAATGAAACAACATGGCACATATGGTTTACTTCTGAGAACTAAGCATTGTGTGCAGAGATTTTGCGGCTATCTCCTTTCTTTCAGTTTTTGTGCTAACATTCCTATCTGTAAAACTAGCATTTACACTATAGGAAAGCATAACCGGCGGTATAGCAGCTAACTCTTTAAACCTAAATGAAACAACATGGCACATATGATTTACTTCTGAGAACTAAGCATTGTGTGCAGAGGTTTTTCAGTTATCTCCTTTACTTCAGTTTTGGGGCTAACATTCCTATGTGTAAAACTAGCATTTACACAATAGGAAAGCATAACCGGCGGTATAGCAGCTAACTCTTTAAACCTAAATGAAACAACACGGCACATATGGTTTACTTCTGAGAACTAAGCATTGTGTGCAGAGATTTTGCGGCTATCTCCTTTCTTTCAGTTTTTGTGCTAACATTCCTATCTGTAAAACTAGCATTTACACTATAGGAAAGCATAGCCGGCGGTATAGCAGCTAACTCTTTAAACCTAAATGAAACAACATGGCACATATGATTTACTTCTGAGAACTAAGCATTGTGTGCAGAGATTTTTCAGTTATCTCCTTTACTTCAGTTTTCGGGCTAACATTCCTATGTGTAAAACTAGCATTTACACTATAGGAAAGCATAACCGGCGGTATAGCAGCTAACTCTTTAAACCTAAATGAAACAACATGGCACAGATGATGTACTTCTGAGAACTAAGCATTGTGTGCAGAGATTTTGCGGCTATCTCGTTTCTTTCAGTTTTTGTGTTAACATTCCTATCTGTAAAACTAGCCTTTACACTATAGGAAATCCTAAACAGCGGTATAGCAGCTAACTCTTTAAACCTAAATGAAACAACATGGCACATATGATTTACTTCTGAGAATTAAGCATTGTGTGCAGAGATTTTTCAGTTATCTCCTTTACTTCAGTTTTGGGGCTAACATTCCTATGTGTAAAACTAGCATTTACACTATAGGAAAGCATAACCGGCGGTATAGCAGCTAACTCTTTAAACCTAAATGAAACAACATGGCACATATGATTTACTTCTGAGAACTAAACATTGTGTGCAGAGATTTTGTGGCTATCTCCTTTCTTTCAGTTTTTGTGCTAACATTCCTATCTGTAAAACTAGCATTTACACTATAGGAAAGCATAACCGGCGGTATAGCAGCTAACTCTTTAAAGCTAAATGAAACAACATGGCACATATGATTTACTTCTGAGAATATAAGCATTGTGTGCAGAGATTTTGCGGCTATCTCCTTTCTTTCAGTTTTTGTGCTAACATTCCTATCTGTAAAACTCGCCTTTACACTATAGGAAATCCTAAACGGTGGTATAGCAGCTAACTCTTTAAACCTAAATGAAACAACATGGCACATATGATTTTCTTCTGAGTATTAAGCATTGTGTGCAGAGATTTTTCAGTTATCTCCTTTACTTCAGTTTTGGTGCTGACATTCCTATCTGTAAAACTAGCATTTACAATATAAGAAAGCATAACCAGCGGTATAGCAGCTAACTCTTTAAACCTAAATGAAACAACATGGCACCTATCATTTACTTCTGAGAACTTAGCGTTGTGTGCAGAGATTTTGCGGCTATCTCCTTTCTTTCAGTTTTTGTGCTAACATTCCTATCTGTAAAACTAGCATTTACACTATAGGAAAGCATAACCGGCGGTATAGCAGCTAAGCCTTTAAACCTAAATGAATCAACATGGCACATATGATGTTCTTCTGAGAACTAAGCATTGTGTGCAGAGATTTTGCGGCTATCTCCTTTCTTTCAGTTTTTGTGCTAACATTCCTATCTGTAAAACTAGCATTTTCACTATAGGAAACCATAACCGGCGGTATAGCAGCTAACTCTTTAAACCTAAATGAAACAACATGGCACATATGATGTACTTCGGGGAACTAAGCATTGTGAGCAGAGATTTTGCGGCTATCTCCTTTCTTTCAGTTTTTGTGCTAACATTCCTATCTGTAAAACTAGCATTTACACTATAGGAAAGCATAACCGGCGGTATAGCAGCTAACTCTTTAAACCTAAATGAAACAACATGGCACATATGATTTACTTCTGAGAACTAAGCATTGTGTGCAGAGATTTTTCAGTTATCTCCTTTACTTCAGTTTTGGGGCTAACATTCCTATGTGTAAAACTAGCATTTACACAGTAGGAAAGCATAACCGGCGCTATAGCAGGTAACTCTTTAATCCTAAATGAAACAACATGGCACATATGATTTACTTCTGAGAACTAAGCATTGTGTGCAGAGATTTTTCAGTTATCTCCTTTACTTCAGTTTTGGGGCTAACATTCCTATCTGTAAAACTAGCATTTACACAAAAGGAAAGCATAACCGGCGCTATAGCAGCTAACTCTTTAAACCTAAATGAAACAACATGGCACATATGATTTACTTCTGAAAATTAAGCATTGTGTGCAGAGATTTTTCAGTTATCTCCTTTAATTCAGTTTTGGTGCTGACATTCCTATGTGTAAAACTAGCATTTACACTATAGGAAAGCATAACCGGCGGTATAGCAGCTAACTCTTTAAACCTAAATGAAACAACATGGCACATATGATGTACTTCTGGGAACTAAGCATTGTGAGCAGAGATTTTGCGGCTATCTCCTTTCTTTCAGTTTTTGTGCTAACATTCCTATCTGTAAAACTAGCATTTACACTATAGGAAAGCATAGCCGGCGGTATAGCAGCTAACTCTTTAAACCTAAATGAAACAACATGGCACATATGATTTACTTCTGAGAACTAAGCATTGTGTGCAGAGATTTTTCAGTTATCTCCTTTACTTCAGTTTTCGGGCTAACATTCCTATGTGTAAAACTAGCATTTACACAATAGGAAAGCATAACCGGCGCTATAGCAGCTAACTCTTTAATCCTAAATGAAACAACATGGCACATATGATTTACTTCTGAAAATTAAGCATTGTGTGCAGAGATTTTTCAGTTATCTCCTTTAATTCAGTTTTGGTGCTGACATTCCTATGTGTAAAACTAGCATTTACACTATAGGAAAGCATAACCGGAGGTATAGCAGCTAACTCTTTAAACCTAAATGAAACAATATGGCACATATGATGTACTTCTTGGAACTAAGCATTGTGAGCAGAGATTTTGCGGCTATCTCCTTTCTTTCAGTTTTTGTGCTAACATTCCTATCTGTAAAACTAGCTTTTACACTATAGGAAAGCCTAACCGGCGGTATAGCAGCTACCTCTTTAAACCTAAATGAAACAACAATGCACATATGATTTATTCCTGAGAACTAAGCATTGTGTGCAGAGATTTTTCAGTTATCTCCTTTACTTCAGTTTTGGTGCTAACATTCCTATCTGTAAAACTAGCATTTACACAATAGGAAAGCCTAACCGGCGGTATAGCAGCTACCTCTTTAAACGTAAATGAAATAACATGGCTCATATGATTTACTTCTGAGAACTAAGCACTGTGTGCAGAGAGATTTCAGCTATCTCCTTTACTTCAGATTTTGCGCTAACCTTCATATTTTTATACTCGCATTTACTATATAGGAAAGCATAACTGAGGGTATAGCAGCTAACTCTTTAAACCTAAATGAAACAACATGGCACATATGGTTTACTTCTGAAAACTAAGCATTGTGTGCAGAGATTTTGCGGCTATCTCCTTTCTTTCAGTTTTTGTGCTAACATTCCTATCTGTAAAACAAATGAAACAACATGGCACATATGATTTACTTCTGAGAATTAAGCATTGTGTGCAGAGATTTTTCAGTTATCTCCTTTAATTCAGTTTTGGTGCTGACATTCCTATCTGTAAAACTGGCATTTACACTATAAGAAAGCATAACCGGCGGTACAGCAGCTAACTCTTTAAACCTAAATGAAACAACATGGCACCTATCATTTACTTCTGAGAACTAAGCATTGTGTGCAGAGATTTTGCGGCTATCTCCTTTCTTTCAGTTTTTGTGCTAACATTCCTATCTGTAAAACTAGCTTTTACACTATTGGAAAGCCTAACCGGCGGTGTAGCAGCTACCTCTTTAAACCTAAATCAAACAACATGGCTCATATGATTTACTTCTGAGAACTAACCAATGTGTGCAGAGATTTTTCAGTTATCTCCTTTACTTCAGTTTTGGTGCTGACATTCGTATGTGTAAAACTAGCCTTTACACTATAGGAAAGCATAACCGGTGGTATAGCAGCTAACTCTTTAAACCTAAATGGAACAACATGGCACATATGATGTTCTTCTGAGAACTAAGCATTGTGTGCAGAGATTTTGCGGCTATCTCCTTTCTTTCAGTTTTTGTGCTAACATTCCTATCTGTAAAACTAGCATTTTCACTATAGGAAACCATAACCGGCGGTATAGCAGCTAACTCTTTAAACCTAAATGAAACAACATGGCCCATATGATGTACTTCTGGGAACTAAGCATTGTGTGCAGAGGTTTTTCAGTTATCTCCTTTACTTCAGTTTTGGGGCTAACATTCCTATGTGTAAAACTAGCATTTACACAATAGGAAAGCATAACCGGCGGTATAGCAGCTAACTCTTTAAACCTAAATGAAACAACACGGCACATATGGTTTACTTCTGAGAACTAAGCATTGTGTGCAGAGATTTTGCGGCTATCTCCTTTCTTTCAGTTTTTGTGCTAACATTCCTATCTGTAAAACTAGCATTTACACTATAGGAAAGCATAGCCGGCGGTATAGCAGCTAACTCTTTAAACCTAAATGAAACAACATGGCACATATGATTTACTTCTGAGAACTAAGCATTGTGTGCAGAGATTTTTCAGTTATCTCCTTTACTTCAGTTTTCGGGCTAACATTCCTATGTGTAAAACTAGCATTTACACTATAGGAAAGCATAACCGGCGGTATAGCAGCTAACTCTTTAAACCTAAATGAAACAACATGGCACAGATGATGTACTTCTGAGAACTAAGCATTGTGTGCAGAGATTTTGCGGCTATCTCGTTTCTTTCAGTTTTTGTGTTAACATTCCTATCTGTAAAACTAGCCTTTACACTATAGGAAATCCTAAACAGCGGTATAGCAGCTAACTCTTTAAACCTAAATGAAACAACATGGCACATATGATTTACTTCTGAGAATTAAGCATTGTGTGCAGAGATTTTTCAGTTATCTCCTTTACTTCAGTTTTGGGGCTAACATTCCTATGTGTAAAACTAGCATTTACACTATAGGAAAGCATAACCGGCGGTATAGCAGCTAACTCTTTAAACCTAAATGAAACAACATGGCACATATGATTTACTTCTGAGAACTAAACATTGTGTGCAGAGATTTTGTGGCTATCTCCTTTCTTTCAGTTTTTGTGCTAACATTCCTATCTGTAAAACTAGCATTTACACTATAGGAAAGCATAACCGGCGGTATAGCAGCTAACTCTTTAAACCTAAATGAAACAACATGGCACATATGATTTACTTCTGAGAATATAAGCATTGTGTGCAGAGATTTTGCGGCTATCTCCTTTCTTTCAGTTTTTGTGCTAACATTCCTATCTGTAAAACTCGCCTTTACACTATAGGAAATCCTAAACGGTGGTATAGCAGCTAACTCTTTAAACCTAAATGAAACAACATGGCACATATGATTTTCTTCTGAGTATTAAGCATTGTGTGCAGAGATTTTTCAGTTATCTCCTTTACTTCAGTTTTGGTGCTGACATTCCTATCTGTAAAACTAGCATTTACAATATAAGAAAGCATAACCAGCGGTATAGCAGCTAACTCTTTAAACCTAAATGAAACAACATGGCACCTATCATTTACTTCTGAGAACTTAGCGTTGTGTGCAGAGATTTTGCGGCTATCTCCTTTCTTTCAGTTTTTGTGCTAACATTCCTATCTGTAAAACTAGCATTTACACTATAGGAAAGCATAACCGGCGGTATAGCAGCTAAGCCTTTAAACCTAAATGAATCAACATGGCACATATGATGTTCTTCTGAGAACTAAGCATTGTGTGCAGAGATTTTGCGGCTATCTCCTTTCTTTCAGTTTTTGTGCT
>NW_026688549.1:0-38435 GCF_030445035.2 Dasypus novemcinctus
GTTTTAGAGATACGAATGTTAGCACAAAAACTGAAGAAAGGAGATAGGTGCAAAATCTCTACACACAATGCTTAGTTCTCAGAAAAAAATCATATCTGCCATGTTGTTCCATTTAGGTTTAAAGAGTTAGGTGCTATACCCTCGGTTATGCTTTCCTTTTAGGAAATGTTATTTCTGGAGATACGAATGTTAGCGCAAAAACTGAAGGAAAGGAGAGAGCTGCAAAATCTCTGCACACAATGCTTAGTTCTCAGAAGTCAATCATATGTGCCATGTTGTTTCATTTAGGTTTACAGAGTTAGGTGCTATACCCGCGGTAATGCTTTCCTATAGTTTGTTTAAATGCTAGTTTTAGAAATAGGAATATTACCACAAAACCTGAAGGAAAGGAGATAGCTGCAAAATCTCTGCACACAATGCTTAGTTCTCAGAAGTAAATCATATGTGCCATATTGATTCATTTAAGTATAAAGAGTTGGGTGCTACACCCTCGGTAATGCTTTCCTATATAGGAAATGCTAGTTTTAGAGATACGAATGTTAGCACAAAAACTGAAGGAAAGAAGATAGCTGCAAAATCTCTGCACACAATGCTTAGTTCTCAGAAGTAAATCATATGTGCCATGTTGTTTCATTTAGGTTTAAAGAGTTAGGTGCTTTACCCGCTGTCATGCTTTCCAATATAGGAAATGCTAGTTTTAGAGATACGAATGTTAGCACCAAAACTGAAGGAGAGGAGATAGCTGCAAAATCCCTGCACACAATGCTTTATTCTCAGAAGTAAATCATATGTGCCATGTTGTTCCATTTAGGTTTAAAGAGTTACGTGCTATACCCACGGTAATGCTTTCCTATATAGGAAACGCTAGTTTTAGAGATACGAATGTTAGCACAAAAACTGAAGGAAAGGAGATAGCTGCAAAATCTCTGCACACAATTCTTAGTTCTCAGAAGTAAATCATATGTGCCATGTTGTTTCATTTAGGTTAAAGAGTTAGGTGCTATACCCGCGTTAATGCTTTAATATGTTGTAAATGCTAGTTTTAGACATAGGATTGTTAGCACAAAAACTGAAGGAAAGGAGATAGCTGCAAAAGCTCTGCACAGAATGCTTAGTTCTCAGAAGTAAATGATATGTCCCATGTTGTTTCATTTAGGTTTAAAGGGTTAGGTGCTATACCCTCTGAGATGCTTTCCTATACAGGAAATGCAAGTTTTAGAGATACGAATGTTAGCACAAAAACTGAAGGGAAGGAGATAGCTGCAAAATCTCTGCACACAATGCTTAGTTCTCAGAAGTAAATCGTATGTGCCATGTTGTTTCATTTAGGTTTGAAGAGTTAGGTGCTATACCTGCGTTAATGCTTTCATATATTGTTAATGCTAGTTTTAGACATAGGAATGTTAGCACAAAACTGAAAGAAAGGAGATAGCTTCAAAATCTCTGCACACAATGCTTAGTTCTCAGAAATAAATCATATGTGCCATGTTGTTAAATTTCAGTTTAAATATTTATGTGCTATGCCCGAGGTAATGCTATCCTATAGTGTATATGCTGTTTCAGATATAGGTATGTTAGCACAAATACTGACGGAAAGGAGATAGCTGCAAAATCTCTGCACACAATGCTTAGTTCTCAGAAGTAATTCATATGTGCCATGTTGTTTCATTTAGGTTTAAAGAGTTAGGTGCTATACCCTCGATTATGCTTTCCTATACTGGAAATGCTAGTTTTAGAGATACGAATGTCAGCACAAAAACTGAAGGAAAGGAGATAGCTGCAAATGCTCTGCACAGAATGCTTAGTTCTCGGAAGTAAATCATATGTACCATGTTGTTTCATTTAGGTTTAAAGAGTTAGGTGCTTTACCCTCTGTGCTGCTTTCCTATATAGGAAATGCTAGTTTTAGAGATACGAATGTTAGCACAAAAACTGAAGGAAAGGAGATAGCTGCAAAATCTCTGCTCACAATGCTTAGTTCTCAGAAGTAAATCATATGTGCCATGTTGTTTCATTTAGGTTAAAGAGTTAGGGGCTATACCCGCGTTAATGCTTTCATATGTTGTAAAAGCTAGTTTTAGACATAGGATTGTTAGCACAAAAACAGAAGGAAAGGAGATAGCTGCAAAATCTCTGCACACAATGCTTATTTCTCAGAAGTAAATCGTATATGCCATGTTGTTTCATTAAAGTTTAAAGAGATAGGTGCTATACCCTCGGTTATGCTTTCCTATATAGGAAATGCTAGTTTTAGACATAGGAATGTCAGCACAAAAACTGAAGGAAAGGAGATAGCTGCAAAAGCTCTGCACACAATGCTTAGTTCTCAGAAGTAAATCGTATGTGCCATGTTGTTTCATTTAGGTTTTAAGAGTTAGGTGCTATACCTGCGTTAATGCTTTCATATATTGTAAATGCTAGTTTTAGACATAGGAATGTTAGCACAAAAACTGAAGGAAAGGAGATAGCTTCAAAATCTCTGCACACAATGCTTAGTTCTCAGAAGTAAATCATATGTGCCATCTTGTTTCATTTCAGTTTAAATATTTAGGTGCTATACCCGAGGTAATGCTATCCTATAGTGTAAATGGTAGTTTCAGAGATAGGAATGTTAGCACAAATATTGATGGAAAGAAGATAGCTGCAAAATCTCTGCACACAATGCTTAGTTCTCAGAAGTAAATCATATGTGCCATGTTGTTTCATTTAGGTTTAAAGTGTTAGGTGCTATACCCTCCGTTATGCTTTCCTGTATAGGAAATGCTAGTTTTAGAGATACGAATGTCAGCACAAAAACTGAATGAAAGGAGATAGCTGCAAAATCTCTGCACACAATGCTTAGTTCTCAGAAGTAAATCATATGTGCCATGTTGTTTCATTTAGGTTTAAAGAGTTAGGTGCTATACCCTTTGTGATGCTTTCCTTTACAGGAAATGCTAGTTTTAGAGATACGAATTTTAGCACAAAAACTGAAGGAAAGGAGATAGCTGCAAAATCTCTGTACACAATGCTTAGTTCTCAAGTGAATCATATGTGCCATGATGTTTCATTTAGGTTTAAAGTGTTAGGTGCTATACCCTCGTTTATGCTTTCCTACCATAAAATACTAGTTTTAGAGATACGAATGTTAGCACAAAAACTGAAGGAAAGGACATAGCTGCAAAATCTCTGCACACAATGCTTATTTCTCAAAAGTAAATCATATGTGCCAAGTTGTTTCATTTAGGTTCAAAGAGTTAGGTGCTATACCCTCGGTTATGCTTTCCTATATAGGAAATGCTAGATTTACAGATACGAATGTTAGGACAAAAACTGAAGGAAAGGAGTTAGCAGCAAAATCTCTGCGTACGATGCTTACTTCCGAGAAGTAAATGATATGTGCCATGTTGTTTCCTTTACGTTTAAAGAGTTAGGTGCTATACCGCGGTAAAGCTTTCCTGTAGTGTAAATGGTAGTTTTAGACATAGGAATGTTAGCACAAAAACTGAAGGAAAGGAGATAGCTGCAAAATCTCTGCACACAATGCTTAGTTCTCAGAAGTAAATCATATGTGCCATGTTGTTTCATTTAGATTTAAAGAGTTCAGTGCTATACCCGCGGTAATGCTATCCTATAGTGTAAATGCTAGATTGAGATATAGGATTGTTAGCACAAAAACTAAAGGAAAGGAGATAGCTGCAAAATCTCTGCACACAATGCGTAGTTCTCAGAAGTAAATCATATGTGCCAGGTTGTTTAATGTAGTTTCAAAGACTTAGGTGCTATAACCTCGGTTATGCCTTCCTATATAGGAAATGTTAGATTTACAGATACGAATGTTAGCACAAAAACTGAAGGAAAGGAGATAGCTGCAAAATCTCTGCACACAATGTTTAGATCTCAGAAGTAAGTCATATGTGCCATGTTGTTTCATTTAGGTTTAAAGAGTTAGGTGCTATACCCGCGGTAATGCATTCCTATAGTGTAAATGCTAGTTTTAGACACAGGAATGTTAGCACAAAAACTGAAGGAAAGGAGATAGCTGCAAAATCTCTGCACACAATGCGTAGTTCTCAGAAGTAAATCATATGTGCCATGTTGTTTCATTTAGGTTTAAAATGTTAGGTGCTATACCCTCGGTTATGCTTTCCTATATAGGAAATGCTACTTTAAGAGATACAAATGATAGCACAAAAACTGAAGGAAAGGAGATAGCTGCAAAATCTCTGCACACAATGCTTAGTTCTCGGAAGTAAATCATATGTGCCATGTTGTTTCATTTAGGTTTAAAGAGTTAGGTGCTATACCCTCGGTTATGCTATCCTGTATAGGAAATGCTAGTTCTGGAGGTACGAATGTTAGCACAAAAACTGAAGGAAAGGAGAGAGCTGCAAAATCTCTGCACACAATGCTTTGTTCCCGGAAGTAAATCATATGTGTCATGTTGTTTCATATAAGTTTATAGAGTTAGGTGCTATGCCCGCGTTATTGCTTTCCTATACTGTAAATGCTAGTTTTAGACATAGGAATGTTAGCACAAAAACTGAAAGAAAGGAGATAGCTGCAAAATCTCTGCAAACATTGCATAGTTCTCAGAAGTAAATCATATGTGCCATGTTGTTTCATTTAGGTTTTTAGAGTTAGTTGCTATACTCGCGGTTATGCTATCCTACAGTGTAAATGCTAGTTTCAGATGTAGGAATGTTAGCAAAAAACTGAAGGAAAGGAGATATCTGCAAAATCTCTGCAAACAACGCTTAGTTCTTAGAGGTAAATGATATGTGCCATGTTGTTTCATTTAGGTTTAAAGGGTTAGGTGCTATACCCTCTGTGATGCTTTCCTATACAGGAAATGCTAATTTTAGAGATACGAATGTTAGCACAAAAACTGAAGGAAAGGAGATAGCTGCAAAATCTCTGCACACAATGCTTAGTCTCAGAAGTAAATCGTATGTGCCATGTTGTTTCATTTAGGTTTAAAGAGATAGGTGCTATACCTGCCTTAATGCTTTCATATATTGTAAATGCTAGTTTTAGACATAGGAATGTTAGCACAAAAACTGAAGGAAAGGAGATAGCTGCAAAATCTCTGCACACAATGCTTAGTTCTCAGAAGTAAATTATATGTGCCATGTTGTTTCATTTCGGTTTAAATATTTAGGTGCTATACCCGAGGTAATGCTATCCTATAGTGTAAAGGCTAGTTTCAGATATAGGAATGTTAGCACAAATACTGACGGAAAGGAGATAGCTGCAAAATCTCTGCACACAATGCTTAGTTCTAAGAAGTAAATCATATGTGCCATGTTGTTTCATTTAGGTTTAAAGAGTTAGGTGCTATACCCTTTGTGATGCTTTCCTTTACAGGAAATGCTAGTTTTAGAGATACGAATGTTAGCACAAAAACTGGAGGAAAGGTGATAGCTGCAAAATCTCTGTACACAATGCTTAGTTCTCAACTGAATCATATGTGCCATGATGTTTCACTTAGGTTTAAAGTGTTAGGTGCTATACCCTCGTTTATGCTTTCCTACCATAAAATACTAGTTTTAGAGATACGAATGTTAGCACAAAAACTGAAGGAAAGGACATAGCTGCAAAATCTCTGCACACAATGCTTATTTCTCAAAAGTAAATCATATGTGCCAAGTTGTTTCATTTAGGTTCAAAGAGTTAGGTGCTATACCCTCGGTTATGCTTTCCTATATAGGAAATGCTAGATTTACAGATACGAATGTTACGACAAAAACTGAAGGAAAGGAGTTAGCAGCAAAATCTCTGCGTACTATGCTTACTTCCGAGAAGTAAATGATATGTGCCATGTTGTTTCCTTTACGTTAAAGAGTTAGGTGCTATACCGCGGTAAAGCTTTCCTATAGTGTAAATGGTAGTTTTAGACATAGGAATGTTAGCACAAAAACTGAAGGAAAGGAGATAGCTGCAAAATCTCTGCACACAATGCTTAGTTCTCAGAAGTAAATCATATGTGCCATGTTGTTTCATTTAGGTTAAAGAGTTAGGTGCTATACCCGCGTTAATGCTTTCATATGTTGTAAATGCTAGTTTTAGACATAGGATTGTTAGCACAAAAACTGAAGGAAAGGAGATAGCTACAAAAGCTCTGCACAGAATGCTTAGTTCTTGGAAGTAAATGATATGTGCCATGTTGTTTCATTTAGGTTTAAAGAGTTATGTGCTATGCCCTCTGTGATGCTTTCCTATACAGGAAATGCTAGTTTTAGAGATACGAATGTTAGCACAAAAACTGAAGAAAGGAGATAGGTGCAAAATCTCTGCACACAATGCTTAGTTCTCAGAAAAAAATCATATCTGCCATGTTGTTTCATTTAGGTTTAAAGAGTTAGGTGCTATACCCTTTGTGATGCTTTCCTTTATAGGAAATGCTAGTTTTAGAGATACGAATTTTAGCACAAAAACTGAAGGAAAGGAGATAGCTGCAAAATCTCTGTACACAATGCTTAGTTCTCAACTGAATCATATGTGCCATGATGTTTCATTTAGGTTTAAAGTGTTAGGTGCTATACCCTCGTTTATGCTTTCCTACCATAAAATACTAGTTTTAGAGATACGAATGTTAGCACAAAAACTGAAGGAAAGGACATAGCTGCAAAATCTCTGCACACAATGCTTATTTCTCAAAAGTAAATCATATGTGCCAAGTTGTTTCATTTAGGTTCAAAGAGTTAGGTGCTATACCCTCGGTTATGCTTTCCTATATAGGAAATGCTAGATTTACAGATACGAATGTTACGACAAAAACTGAAGGAAAGGAGTTAGCAGCAAAATCTCTGCGTACGATGCTTACTTCCGAGAAGTAAATGATATGTGCCATGTTGTTTCCTTTACGTTTAAAGAGTTAGGTGCTATACCGCGGTAAAGCTTTCCTATAGTGTAAATGGTAGTTTTAGACATAGGAATGTTAGCACAAAAACTGAAGGAAAGGAGATAGCTGCAAAATCTCTGCACACAATGCTTAGTTCTCAGAAGTAAATCATATGTGCCATGTTGTTTCATTTAGGTTAAAGAGTTAGGTGCTATACCCGCGTTAATGCTTTCATATGTTGTAAATGCTAGTTTTAGACATAGGATTGTTAGCACAAAAACTGAAGGAAAGGAGATAGCTGCAAAAGCTCTGCACAGAATGATTAGTTCTCAGAAGTAAATGATATGTCCCATGTTGTTTCATTTAGGTTTAAAGGGTTAGGTGCTATACCCTCTGTGATGCTTTCCTATACAGGAAATGCAAGTTTTAGAGATACGAATGTTAGCACAAAAACTGAAGGGAAGGAGATAGCTGCAAAATCTCTGCACACAATGCTTAGTTCTCAGAAGTAAATCATATGTGCCATGTTGTTTCATTTAGGTTAAAGAGTTAGGTGCTATACCCGCATTAATGCTTTCATATGTGGTAAATGCTAGTTTTAGACATAGGATTGTTAGCACAAAAACTGAAGGAAAGGAGATAGCTGCAAAAGCTCCGCACAGAATGCTTAGTTCTCAGAAGTAAATGATATGTCCCATGTTGTTTCATTTAGGTTTAAAGGGTTAGGTGCTATACCCTCTGTGGTGCTTTCCTATACAGGAAATGTAAGTTTTAGAGATACGAATGTTAGCACAAAAACTGAAGGGAAGGAGATAGTTGCAAAATCTCTGCACACAATGCTTAGTTCTCAGAAGTAAATCGTATGTGCCATGTTGTTTCATTTAGGTTTGAAGAGTTAGGTGCTATACCTGCGTTAATGCTTTCATATATTGTTAATGCTAGTTTTAGACATAGGAATGTTAGCACAAAACTGAAAGAAAGGAGATAGCTTCAAAATCTCTGCACACAATGCTTAGTTCTCAGAAGTAAATCATATGTGCCATGTTGTTAAATTTCAGTTTAAATATTTATGTGCTATACCCGAGGTAATGCTATCCTATAGTGTATATGCTAGTTTCAGATATAGGTATGTTAGCACAAATACTGACGGAAAGGAGATAGCTGCAAAATCTCTGCACACAATGCTTAGTTCTCAGAAGTAAATCATACGTGCCATGTTGTTTCATTTAGGTTTAAAGAGTTAGGTGCTATACCCTCGATTATGCTTTCCTATACTGGAAATGCTAGTTTTAGAGATACGAATGTCAGCACAAAAACTGAAGGAAAGGAGATAGCTGCAAATGCTCTGCACAGAATGCTTAGTTCTCAGAAGTAAATCATACGTGCCATGTTGTTTCATTTAGGTTTAAAGAGTTAGGTGCTTTACCCTCTGTGCTGCTTTCCTATATAGGAAATGCTAGTTTTAGAGATACGAATGTTAGCACAAAAACTGAAGGAAAGGAGATAGATGCAAAATCTCTGCACACAATGCTTAGTTCTCAGAAGTAAATCATATGTGCCATGTTGTTTCATTTAGGTTTAAAGAGTTGGGTGCTATACCCTCGGTTATGCTTTCCTGTTTAGGAAATGCTAGTTCTGGAGATACGAATGTTAGCGCAAAAAAAGAAGGAAAGGAGATAGCTGCAAAATCTCTGCACACAATGCTTAGTTCTCAGAAGTAAATCATATGTGCCATTTTGTTTTATTTAGGTTTACAGAGTTAGGTACTATACCCGCGGTAATGCTTTCCCATAGTGTAAATGCTAGTTTTAGAAATAGGAATATTAGCACAAAACCTGAAGGAAAGGAGATAGCTGCAAAATCTCTGCACACAATGCTTAGTTCTCAGAAGTAAATCATATGTGCCATGTTGTTTCATTTAAGTTTAAATAGTTAGGTGCTATACCCTCGTTTATGCTTTCCTATATAAGAAATATTAGTTTTAGTGATACGAATGTTAGCACAAAAAATGAAGGAAAGGAGATAACTCCAAAATCTCTGCACACAATGCTTAGTTCTCAGAAGTAAATCATATGTGCCATGTTGTTTAATTTAGTTTCAAAGAATTAGGTGCTATACCCTCAGTTATGCCTTCCTATATAGCAAATGCTAGAGTTACAGATACGAATGTTAGCACAAAAACTGAAGGAAAGGAGATAGCTGTAATATCTCTGCACACAATGCTTTGTTCTCAGAAGTAAATCATATGTGCCATTTTGTTTCATTTAGTTTTATAGAGTTAAGTGCTATGCACGCGTTATTGCTTTCCTATACTGTAAATGCTAGTTTTAGACATAGGAATGTTAGCACAAAAAATGAAAGAAAGGAGATAGCTGCAAAATCTCTGCAAAGAATGCTTAGTTCTCTGAAGTAAATCATATGTGCAATGTTGTTTCATTTAGGTTTAAAGAATTAGTTGCTATACTCGCGTTTATTCTATCCTATAGTGTAAATGCTAGTTTCAGATGAAGGAATGTTAGCACAAAAACTGAAGGAAAGGAGATAGCTGCAAAATCTCTGCACACAATGCTTAGTTCTTAGAAGTAAATCATATGTACCATGTTGTTTCATTTAGGTTTAAAGAGTTAGGTGCTATACCATCGCTTATGCTTTCCTACATAGGAAATACTAGTTTTAGAGATACGAATGTTAGCTCAAAAACTGAAGGAAAGGAGATAGCTGCAAAATATCTGCACACAATGCTTAGTTCTCAGAAGTAAATCATATGTGCCATGTAGTTTCATTTAGGTTTAAAGAGTTAGGTGCTATACCCTCAGTTATGCTTTCCTATATTGGAAATGCTAGTTTTAAAGATACGAATGTCAGCACAAAAACTGAAGGAAAGAGGATAGCTGCAAAAGCTCTGCACAGAATGCTTAGTTCTCACAAGTAAATCATATGTGCCATGTTGTTTCATTTAGGTTTAAAGAGTTAGGTGCTATTCCCTCTGTGATGCTTTCCTTTACAGGAAATTCTAGTTTTAGAGATACGAATGTTAGAACAAAAAGTGAAGGAAAGGAGATAGCTGCAAAATCTCTGCACACAATGCTTAGTTCTCAGAAGTAAATCGTATGTGCCATGTTGTTTCATTTAGGTTTAAAGATTTAGGTGCTATACCTGCGTTAATGCTTTCCATATACTGTAAATGCTAGTTTTAGACATAGGAATGTTAGCACAAAAACTGAAGGAAAGGAGATAGCTGCAAAATCTCTGCACACAATGCTTAGTTCTCAGAAGTAAATCATATGTGCCATGTTGCTTCATTTCGGTTTAAATAGTTAGGTGCTATACCCGAGGTAATGCTATCATATAGTGTAAATGCTAGTTTCAGATATAGGAATGTTAGCACAAAAACTGAAGGAAAGGACATAGCTGCAAAATCTCTGCACACAATGATTAGTTCTCCGAAGTAAATCATATGTGCCATGTTGTTTCATTTTGGTTTAAAGAGTTAGGTGCTATACCCTCGGTTATGCTTTCCTGTATAGGAAATGCTAATTCTGGAGATACGAATGTTAGCACAAAAAATGAAGGAAAGAAGATAGCTGCAAAATCTCTGCACACAATGCTTAGTTCTCTGAAGTAAATATTTTGTGCCGTGTTGTTTCATTGAGGTTTAAAGAGTTAGGTGCTATACCCTCGTTTATGCTTTCCTATATTGGAAATGCTAGTTTTAGAGATACGAATGTCAGCACAAAAACTGAAGGAAAGGAGATAGCTGCAAAAGCTCTGCACAGAATGCTTAGTTCTCAGAAGTAAATCATATGTGCCATGTTGTTTCATTTAGGTTTAAAGAGTTAGGTGCTATACCCTCTGTGATGCTTTCCTTTACAGGAAATGCTAGTTCTGGAGATACGAATGTTAGCACAAAAACTGAAGGAAAGGAGATAGCTGCAAAATCTCTGCACAGAATGCTTAGATCTCTGAAGTAAATCATTTGTGCCGTGTTGTTTCATTTAGCTTTAAAGAGTTAGGTACTATACCCGCAGTAATGCTATCCTATAGTGTAAATGCTAGTTTTAGATATAGGAATGTTAGCACAAAAACTGAAGGAAAGGAGATAGCTGCAAAATCTCTGCACACAATGCTTAGTTCTCAGAAGTAAATCGTATGTGCCATGTTGTTTCATTTAGGTTTAAAGATTTAGGTGCTATACCTGCGTTAATGCTTTCCATATACTGTAAATGCTAGTTTTAGACATAGGAATGTTAGCACAAAAACTGAAGGAAAGGAGATAGCTGCAAAATCTCTGCACACAATGCTTAGTTCTCAGAAGTAAATCATATGTGCCATGTTGCTTCATTTCGGTTTAAATAGTTAGGTGCTATACCCGAGGTAATGCTATCATATAGTGTAAATGCTAGTTTCAGATATAGGAATGTTAGCACAAAAACTGAAGGAAAGGACATAGCTGCAAAATCTATGCACACAATGATTAGTTCTCCGAAGTAAATCATATGTGCCATGTTGTTTCATTTTGGTTTAAAGAGTTAGGTGCTATACCCTCGGTTATGCTTTCCTGTATAGGAAATGCTAATTCTGGAGATACGAATGTTAGCACAAAAAATGAAGGAAAGAAGATAGCTGCAAAATCTCTGCACACAATGCTTAGTTCTCTGAAGTAAATATTTTGTGCCGTGTTGTTTCATTGAGGTTTAAAGAGTTAGGTGCTATACCCTCGTTTATGCTTTCCTATATTGGAAATGCTAGTTTTAGAGATACGAATGTCAGCACAAAAACTGAAGGAAAGGAGATAGCTGCAAAAGCTCTGCACAGAATGCTTAGTTCTCAGAAGTAAATCATATGTGCCATGTTGTTTCATTTAGGTTTAAAGAGTTAGGTGCTATACCCTCTGTGATGCTTTCCTTTACAGGAAATGCTAGTTCTGGAGATACGAATGTTAGCACAAAAACTGAAGGAAAGGAGATAGCTGCAAAATCTCTGCACAGAATGCTTAGATCTCTGAAGTAAATCATTTGTGCCGTGTTGTTTCATTTAGCTTTAAAGAGTTAGGTACTATACCCGCAGTAATGCTATCCTATAGTGTAAATGCTAGTTTTAGATATAGGAATGTTAGCACAAAAACTGAAGGAAAGGAGATAGCTGCAAAATCTCTGCACACAATGCTTAGTTCTCAGAAGTAAATCGTATGTGCCATGTTGTTTCATTTAGGTTTAAAGATTTAGGTGCTATACCTGCGTTAATGCTTTCCATATACTGTAAATGCTAGTTTTAGACATAGGAATGTTAGCACAAAAACTGAAGGAAAGGAGATAGCTGCAAAATCTCTGCACACAATGCTTAGTTCTCAGAAGTAAATCATATGTGCCATGTTGCTTCATTTCGGTTTAAATAGTTAGGTGCTATACCCGAGGTAATGCTATCATATAGTGTAAATGCTAGTTTCAGATATAGGAATGTTAGCACAAAAACTGAAGGAAAGGACATAGCTGCAAAATCTCTGCACACAATGATTAGTTCTCCGAAGTAAATCATATGTGCCATGTTGTTTCATTTTGGTTTAAAGAGTTAGGTGCTATACCCTCGGTTATGCTTTCCTGTATAGGAAATGCTAATTCTGGAGATACGAATGTTAGCACAAAAAATGAAGGAAAGAAGATAGCTGCAAAATCTCTGCACACAATGCTTAGTTCTCTGAAGTAAATATTTTGTGCCGTGTTGTTTCATTGAGGTTTAAAGAGTTAGGTGCTATACCCTCGTTTATGCTTTCCTATATTGGAAATGGTAGTTTTAGAGATACGAATGTCAGCACAAAAACTGAAGGAAAGGAGATAGCTGCAAAAGCTCTGCACAGAATGCTTAGTTCTCAGAAGTAAATCATATGTGCCATGCTGTTTCATTTAGGTTTAAAGAGTTAGGTGCTATACCCTCTGTGATGCTTTCCTTTACAGGAAATGCTAGTTCTGGAGATACGAATGTTAGCACAAAAACTGAAGGAAAGGAGATAGCTGCAAAATCTCTGCACAGAATGCTTAGATCTCTGAAGTAAATCATTTGTGCCGTGTTGTTTCATTTAGCTTTAAAGAGTTAGGTACTATACCCGCAGTAATGCTATCCTATAGTGTAAATGCTAGTTTTAGATATAGGAATGTTAGCACAAAAACTGAAGGAAAGGAGATAGCTGCAAAATCTCTGCACACAATGCTTAGTTCTCAGAAGTAAATCATATGTGCCATGTTGTTTCATTTAGGTTTAAAGAGTCAGGTGCTATACCCTCGGTTATGCTTTCCTATATAGGAAATGCTAGTTTTAGAGATACGAATGTAAGCACAAAAACTGAAGGAAAGGAGATAGCTGAAAAATCTCTGCTCACAATGCTTAGTTCTCAGAAGTAAATCATATGTGCCATGTTGTTTCATTTAGGTTTAAAGAGTTAGGTGCTATACCCGCAGTAATGCTTTCCTATAGTGTAAATGCTAGTTTTAGATATAGGAATGTTAGCACAAAAACTGAAGGAAAGGAGAAAGCTGCAAAATCTCTGCACACAATGCTTAGTTCTCAGAAGTAAATGACATGTGCCATGTTGTTTCATTTAGGTTTAAAGAGTTAGGTTCTATACCCGCGGTAATGCTATCCTATAGTGTAAATGCTAGTTTCAAATATAGGACTGTTAGCACAAAAACTGAAGGAAAGGAGATAGATGCTAAATCTCTGCACACAATGCTTAGTTCTCAGAAGGAAAACATATGTGCCATGTTGTTTCATTTAGGTTTAAAGAGTTAGGTGCTTTACCCTCTGTGATGCTTTCCTATATAGGAAATGCTAGTTTTAGAGATACGAATGTTAGCACAAAGAACTGAAGGAAAGGAGATAGCTGCAAAATCTCTGCACACAATGCTTAGTTCTCAGAAGTAAATCATATGTGCCGTGTTGTTTCATTTAGTTTTAAAGAGTTAGGTGCTTTACCGTCTGTGATGCTTTCCTATATAGGAAATGCTAGTTTTAGAGATACGAATGTTAGCACAAAAACTGAAGGAAAGGAGATAGCTGCAAAATCTCTGCACACAATGCTTATTTCTCAGAAGTAAATCATATGTGCCATGTTGTTTCATTTAGGTTTAAAGAGTTCGGTGCTATACCCGTGGTAATGCTATCGTATAGTGTAAAAGCTACTTTTAGACATAGGAATGTTAGCACAAAACTTGAAGGAAAGGAGAAAGCAGCAAAATCTCTGCACACAATGCTTAGTTCTCAAAAGTCAATCATATGTGCCATGTTGTTTCATTTAGGTTTATAGAGTTAGGTGCTATACCCGCGGTAATGCTTTCCTATACTGTAAATGCTAGTTTTAGACATAGGAATGTTAGCACAAAAACTGAAGGAAAGGAGAAAGCAGCAAAATCTCTGCACACAATGCTTTGTTTTCAGATGTAAATCATATGTGCCATGTTGTTTCATTTAGGTTTAAAGAGTTTGGTGCTATACCCGCGGTAATGCTTTCCTATAGTGTAAAAGCTAGTTTCAGATATAGGAATGTTAGCACAAAAACTGAAGGAAAGGAGATAGCTGCAAAATCTGTGCACACAATGCTTAGTTCGCAGAAGTAAATCATATGTGCCATATTGTTTCATTTAGGTTTAAAGAGTTCGGTGCTATACCCGCGGTAATGCTATCCTATAGTGTAAATGCTAGTTTCATATATAGGGTTGTTAGCACAAAAACTAAAGGAAAGGAGATAGCTACAAAATCTCTGCACACAATGTATAGATCTCAGAAGAAAATCATATGTGCCATGTTGTTTAATTTAGTTTCAAAGGCTTAGGTGCTATACCCTCGGTTATGCCTTCGTATATAGGAAATAATATATTTACAGATACGAATGTTAGCGCAAAAACTGAAGAAAAGGAGATAGCTGCAAAATCTCTGCACACAATGCTTAGTTCTCAGAAGTAAATCATATGTGCCATGTTGTTTCATTTAGGTTTAAAGAGTTAGGTGCTATAACCGTGGTTATGCTTTCATATGTTGTAAATGCTAGTTTTAGACGTAGGATTGATAGCACAAAAACTGAAGGAATGGAGATAGCTGCATAATCTCTGCACACAATGCGTAGTTCTCAGAAGTAAATCATATGTGCCATGTTGTTTCATTTAGGTTTAAAGATTTAGGTGCTATACCCTCGGTTATGCTTTCCTGTATAGGAAATGCTACTTTTACAGATACGAATGTTAGCACAAAAACTGAAGGAAAGGAGATAGCTGCAAAATCTCTGCACACAATGCTTAGTTCTCTGAAGTAAATCATATGTGCCACGTTGTTTCATTTAGGTTTAAAGAGTTAGCGGCTATACCCTCAGTTATCTCTCCTATGTAGGAAATGCTTTTTTTACAAATAGGAATGTTAGCACAAAAACTGAAGGAAAGGAGATAGCTGCAAAATCTCTGCACACAATGCTTAGTTCTCAGAAGTAAATCATATGTGCCATGTTGTTTCATTTTGGTTCAAAGAGTTAAGTGATATACCCGTGGTATTGCTTTCCTATAGTGTAAATGCTAGTTTTAGACATAGGAATGTTAGCACAACAACTGAAGGAAAGGAGATACCTGCACAATCTCTGCACACAATGCTTAGTTCTCAGAAGTAAATCATATGTTCCATGCTTTCTCATGTAGGTTTAATGTGTTAGCTGCTATACCCCCAGTTATGCTTTCCTATAGTGTAAATGCTAGTTTTAGATTAGGAATGTCACCACAAAAACTGAATGAAATGAGATAGCTGCAAAATGTCATCACACAATGCTTAGTTCTCAGAAGTAAATCATATGTGCCATGTTGTTTCAGTTAGGTTTAAAGAGTTAGCTGCTATACCCCCGGTTATACTTTCCTATAAAGAAATGCTAGTTTTAGTGAGATGTAAATGTTAGCACAAAAACTGAAGGAAAGGAGATAGCTGAAAATCTCTGCACACAATGCTTAGGTCTCAGAAGGAAATCATATGTTCCATGTTGTTTAATTTAGGTTTAAAGATTTAACTGCTTTACGCTGAGTTATGCTTTCGTACATAGTAAATGCTAGTTTTAGAGATAGGAATTTTAGTACTAAAAATGAAGGAAAGGAGTGAGTGGCAAAATCTCTGCACACAACGCTTACTTCTCAGCAGTAATTCATATGTACCATGCTTTTTTAGGTAGTTTTAAAGAGTTAGCTGCTATACCCCCGGTTATGCTTTCCTATAGTGTAAATGGTAGTTTTAAAGATAGGAAAGTTAGCATAAAAACTGAAGGAAAGGAGTTAGGTGCAAAATCTCTGTACACAATGGTTACTTCAAAGGAGTAAAACATATGTATCATGTTGTTTCATTTAGGTTTAAAGAGTTAGCTGCTATACACACAATAATGCTTTCCTATATAGGAAATGCTAGTTTTAGAGATAGGAATCTTAGCACAAAAACAGAAGGAAATGAGATAGCTGCAAAATCACTGCACAAAATGCTTAGGTCTCAGAAGGAAATCATATGTGCCATGTTGTTTAATTTAGGTTTAAAGAGTTAGCTTCTATATCCTCGGTTATGCTTTCCTATATAGGAAATGCTTGTTATAGAGAAATGAATGCTGGCACAAAAAATGAAGGAAAGGAGATAGCTGCAAAATCTCTGCACCCAAAGCTTAGTTCTCAGAAGTAAATCATATGTACCATGATTTTCAGGAAGGTTTAAAAATTATCTGCTATCCCCCCGGTTATGCTTTCCTTTAGTGTAAATGCTAGGTTTAGAGATAGGAATGTTATCAAAAAAACTGAAGGAAAGGAGATAGCTGCAAAATCTCTGAACACAGTGCTTAGTTCTCAGAAGTAAATCAGATGTACCATGATTTTCAGGTAGTTTTAAAGAGTTAGCTGCTATACCCCCGGTTAAACATTCCTATAGTGTAAATGCTAGGTTTAGAAATAGGAATGTTTGCACAAAAATTGAAGGAAAGGAGATAGCTGCAAAATCTCTGCCCACAATGCTTAGCTTTCAGAAGTAAATAATATGTGTCATGTTGTTTCATTTAGTTTTAAAAGTTACCTGCTATACATTCGGTTATGATTACCTCTATTGGAAATGACAGTTTTAGAGATAGGAATGTTAGCACAAAAACTGAAGGAAAGGATATAGCTGCAAAATCTCTGCACACAATGCTTAGTTCTCAGAAGTAAATCCTATGTACCATGCTTTTTCAGGTAGGTTTAAAGAGTTAGCTGCTATACCCCGGTTATGCTTTCCTATAGTGTTAATGCTTGGTTTAGAGATAGGAATGCTAACACAAAAACTGAAGTGCGGCTGGGGCGGCTTGCAACCCGACGCTGATGGGGGGGTTTGGAGGGGTCAGCTGGCTGCAAAGGCGTCTGAGGCTGCGGCAGACAGCCTCAGAGGGGCTCTCAGGCGTGGAGGATGCGCGGCGAGGGGAGAAAGAATGCCACGGAGACCAGGTCTGGTACGCAAGTCCGGTTTATTGCGGAAGGGGACATAGCTTTATAGGGTTAGGGACTGCGTGGAGGGATTTGATAGGTGCGGGCGGGTACTGCTTCCTGATAGGTGATTGTAAGTGGTTGCTAGGCAGAGGGCTGGTGGAGAGGTTTGGAATAGGGGAGGGGAAAGGGGGAGTGAGAGCTGGCCGGATGTTGGGCTAGGCGGGAGATAAAAAGGGGGAGGGCAGCACCGGCCAGCCGTTAGCAGCAAAGGCCTAGTCAGGCGTGGTCACCTTATCTAGGCCCAGTGGGCAGAAGTGGTATCACTTCTTGCCGCACCGTTTGCTACTGTGGCAAGCCGGGCGCCCTTCCTCCCACACTGAAGTAAAGAAGAAAGCTGAAAAATCGGAGCACACAATGCTTAGGTCTCAGAAGTAAATCATATCTGCCATGTTATTTCATTTAGCTTTAAAAAGTTAGCTGCTATTCCTTCGGTTATGCTTTCCTATTTAGGAAATATCAGTTTTAGAGATAGGAATGTTAGCACAAAAACTGAAGGAAAGGAGATAGCTGCAAAATCTCTGCACACAATGCTTAGTTCTCAGAAGTAAATCATATATTCCATGCTTTTTCAGGTTGGTTTAAAGAGTTTGCTCCTATACCCCCGGTTATGCTTCCCTATAGTGTAAAAGCTAGTTTTAGAGATAGGATTGTTAGCACAAAAACTGAAGGAAAGGAGATAGATGGAAAATCTCTGCACACAATGTTTAGTGCTCAGAAGTAAATCATCTGTGCAATGTTGATTCTTTGATGTGTAAACAGTTAGCTGCTCTACTCTAGGTTATGCTTTCCTATATAGGAAATGCTAGTTTTACGGATAGGAATTTTCGCACAAAAACTGAAGAAAGGAGATAGCTTCAAAATCTCTGCACTCAATGTTTAATTCCCGAAAGTAAAGCCCATGTGACATTCTCTTTCAAGTAGGTTTAAAGAGTTACGTTCTATACCCTCGGTTATGCATTCCTATATAGTAAATGCTATGTTAAGAAATAGGAATGTTAGCAAAAAAACTGAAGGAAAGGTTATAGCTGCAAAATCTCTGCATACAATGCTTAGTTCTCAGAATAATATCATATGTGCCTTGTTGTTTCATTTAGGTTTAATGAGTTAACTGCTATACCCTCAGTTATGCTTTCTTACATAGTAAATGCTAGATTTCGAGATAGGAATGTTAGCACTAAAATTAAGGAAAGGAGATAGCTACAAAATATCTGCACACATAGCATAGTTCGAAGATGTAAATCATATGTACCATGCTTTTTCAGGTACGTTTAAAGACATAGCTGCTATACGCCCGGTTAGGCTTTCCTATACAGGAAATGCTAGGTTTAGAGATAGGAATGTTAGCACAAAAACTGAAGGAGAAGAAATTGCTGGACAATCTCTGCACACAATGCTTATTTCTCATAAGTAAAATCATATGTACCATGCTTTTTCAGTAGGTTTAATGAGTTAGCTGCTATACCCCATGTTATGCTTTCCTATAGTGTAAATGCTAGTTTTAGAGATAGGAATGTTAGCACAAAACTTAAGGAAAGGAGATAGCTATGAAATCTCTGCACTCAATGCTTAATTCCCAAAAGTAAAGCACATGTCACATCCTCTTTCAAGTATGTTTAAAGTGTTAGCTGCTATACTCCCGTTTATGCTTTCCTATAGTGTAAATGCTAGTTTTAGAGATAGGAATGTTAGCAGAAAAACTGAAGGAAAGGAGATAGCTTCAAAATCTCTGCACACAATGCTTAGTTCTCAGAAGTAAATCATATGTAATATGCTTTTTCACGTAGGTTTCAAGAGTTAGCTGCTATACCCCCCTTTATGCTTTCCTATAGTGTAAATGCGAGGGTTAGAGATAAGAATGTTAGCACAAAATCTGAAGGAAAGGAGGTACATGCAAAATCTCAAAACAGAATGCTTCGTCCTCAGAAATAAATCATATGTGCCATGTTGATTCATTTATGTTTAAAGAGTTAGCTGCTATTCCCTCGGTTATGCTTTCCTATACAGGAAATGCTAGTTTTAGAGATAGGAATGTTAGCACAAAAACTGAAGGAAAGGAGATTTCTGCAAATTCTCTGCACACAATGCTTAGTTCTCAGAAGTAAATGATAATTACCATGACTTTTCAATTAGGTTTAAAGAGTAAAATGCTATAACCCCGGTTATGCTTTCCTATTGTGTAAATGCTAGTTTTACAGATAAGAATGTTAGCACAAAAACTGATGGAAAGGGAAACGGACTTTGGCCCAGTGGTTAGGGCATCCGTCTACCATATGGGAGGTCCGCGGTTCAAACCCACGGGACTCCTCGACCCGTGTGGAGCTGGCCATGCGCAGTGCTCATGCGCACAAGGAGTGCTGTGCCACGCAAGGGTGTCCCCCGCGTTGGGGAGACCCACGCACAAGGACTGCACCCGTGAGGAAAGCCTCCCAGCATGAAAAGAAAGTGCAGCCTGCCCAGGAATGGCACCGCCCACACTTCCTGTGCCACTGACGGCAACAGAAGCGGACAAAGAAACAAAAGCAGACAAAGAAACAAGATGCAACAAATAGACACCAAGAACAGACAACCAGGGGAGGGGGGGAAATTAAATAAATAAATAAATCTTTTAAAAAAACTGATGGAAAGGAGATAGCTGCAAAATCTCTCCACACAATGCTTAATTCTCAGGAGTAAATCATATGTGCCATGTTTTTTCATTTAGGTTTAAAGAGTTATCTGCTATACCCTCGGTTATGCTTTCCTATATAGGAAATGCTTGTTTTAGAGATAGGAAGGTTAGCACAAAAACTGAAGGAAAGGAGATATCTGGAAAATCACTACACACAACGCTTAATTCTCAGAAGTAAATCATATGTACCATGCTTTTTCAGGTAGGTTTAAAGAATTCCCTGCTATACGCCCGGTTATGCTTTCCTATTGTGTAAATGCTAGTTTTAGAGATAGGAAGGCTAGCACAAAAACTGAAGGAAAGGAGATAGCCACAAAATCTCTGCACTCTATCCTTTATACCCTTATGTAAAGCACATGTGAAATCCTCTTTCATGTAGGATTAAAGAGTTAGCTGCTATAACCTCGATTATGCTTTCCAATACAGTAAATGCTAAGTTTGTAGATAGTAATGTTAGCACAAAAACTGAAGGAAGGCAGATAGCTGCAAAATCTCTGCACACAATGCTTAGTTCTCAGAAGGAAATCATATGTACCATGCTTTTTCATTTAGGTTTAAAGAGTTAGCTGCTATACCCTCGGTTATGTTCTCCTATATAGTAAATGTATGTTTTACAGGTACTAATGTTAGCACAAAAACGGAAGGAAAGCAGATAGCTGTAAAATCTCTGCGCACAATGCTTTCTTCTCAGAAGGAAATCATATGTACCATGCTTTTTCAGGTAGGTTTAAAGAGTTAGCTGCTATAACCTCGGTTATTCTTTCCTATAGTGTAAATGCTAGTTTTAGAGATTGGAATGTTAGCACAAAAACTGAAGGAAAGGAGATAGCTGCAAAATCTCTGGACACAATGCTTATTCCTCAGAATTACATCCTATGTGCCATGTTGTTTCATTTAGGTTTAAAGTGTTAGCTGCTAAAGCCTCTGTTATGCTTTCCTATATAGTAAATGCTAGTTTTAGAGATAGGAATCTTGGCACAAAAACTGAAGGAAAAAAGGAGATATGTGAAAAATCTCTGCACTCAAGGTTTACTTCCCTAAAGTAAAGCATATGTGACATCCTATTTCACGTAGGTTTAAAGAGTTAGCTCCTATACCCTCGGTTGTGCTTTCCTATATAGTAAATGCTAGTTTTTGAGATAGGAATGTTAGCACAAAAACTGAAGGAAAGGAGATAGCTGCAAAAGATCTGCACTCAGTGCTTAGTTCCCTAAAGTAAAGCACATGTGACATCCTTTTTCAAGTACGTTTAAAGCGTTAGCTGCTATACCCTTGGGTATGCTTTCCTTTATAGTACATGCTAGTTTTAGAGATAGGAATGGAAGCACAAAAACTGAACAAAGGAGATAGCTGCAAAATCTCTGCACACAATACTTAGTTCTCAGAAGTAGATAATATTTGCCATGTTGTTTCATTTAGGTTCAAAGAGTTAGCTGCTATACCCTCGGTTATGCTTTCGTATATAGTAAATGCTAGTTTTATAAACAGGTATATTAGCACAAAAACTGAAGGAAAGGAGATAGCCACAAAATCTCTGCACACAATGCTTAGTTCCCTGAAGTAAAGCACATGTGACATCCTCTTTCAAGTAGGTTTAAAAAGTTACCTGCTATACGATCGGTTATGCTTTCCTATATAGTAACTGCAAGTTTTAGAGATAGGAATGTTAGAACAAAAACTGAGGGATAGGAGATATCTGCAAAATCCCTACACACAATGCTTAGTTTTCACGAGTAAATCATATGTGCCATGTTATTTCATTTATGTTTAAAGAGTTAGCTGCTACACCCTCGGTTATGCTTTCAGATTTAGTAAACGCTAGTTTTAGAGATAGGAATGTTACCCCAAAAACTGAAGGAAAGGAGATAGCTGCAAAATCTTTGCACACAATGCTTAGTTCTCAGAAGTGAATCATATGCGCCATGTTATTTCATTTCAGTTTAAAGAGTTAGCTGCTATACCCTCGGTTATGCTTTCCTATATATTAAATGCTAGTTTCAGAGATAGGAATGTTAGTACAAAAACTGAAGGAAAGGAGATAGCTGCAAAATCTCTGCACACAATGCTTAGTTCTCAGAAGTAAATCATATGTGCCATGTTGTTTCATTTAGGTTTAAAGAGTTAGCTGCTATACACTCGCTTATACTTTCGTATATATTAAATGCTAGTTTTAGAGATAGCAATAGTAGCACAAAAACTTAAAGAAAGGAGATAGCCATAAAATCTCTGCACACAATGCTTAGTTCCCTAAAGTAAAGCACATGTGACATCCTCTTTCAAGTTGGTTTAAGGAGTTAGCTGCTATAGCCTCGGTTATGCTTTCCTATGTAGAAACTGCTAGTTTTGGAGATAGGAATGTTAGCACAAAAACTGAAGGAAAACAGATATCTGCAAAATCTCTGCACACAATGCTGTGTTCAGGGAAGTAAATCATATGTTCCATGTTGTTTCATTTAGGTTTAAAGAGTTAGCTGCTTTACCCTCGGTTATGCTATTTTGCATAGTAAATGCTAGGTTTAGAGATAGCAATGTTAGCACAAAACCTGAAGGAAAGGTGATAACTGCAAAATCTCTGCACACAATGTTTAGTTCTCAGAAGTAAATCATATGTGCCATGTTGTTTCAATTAGGTTTAAATAGTTACCTGCTATAACCTCGTTTATGCTTTCCTATATATTAAATGCTAGTTTTACAGATGGGAATGCTAGTACAAAAAATGAAGGATAGGAGATAGCTGCAAAATATCTGCACACAATGTTTAGTTCTCAGAAGTAAATCATATGTGCCATGTTGTTTCATTTAGCTTTAAGAGTTACCTGCTATACCCCCTGTTTTGCTTTCCTATAGTGTAACAGGTAGTTTTAGAGATAGGCATATTAGCACAAAAACGAAGGAATGGAGATAGCCACAAAATCTCTGCACTCAATGCTTAGTTTCCAAAAGTAAATCACATGTGCCATCCTCTTTCAAGTAGGTTTAAAGAGTTAGCTGCTATACCCTCGGTTATGCTTTCCTATATTCTAAATGCTAGTTTTAGAGATAGGAATGTTAGCCCAAAAACTGAAGGAAAGGAGATAGCTGCAAAATCTCTGCACACCATGCTTAGTTTTCATAAGTAAACCATCTGTGTGATATTGTTTCATTTAGGTTTAAAGAGTTACCTGCTATACCCTCGGTTATGGCTTTCAAAATAGTAAATGCTAGTATTAGAGATAGGAATGTTAGCACAAAAAATGACGGAAAGGGAAAGCTGCAAAATCTCTGCACACAATGCTTAGTTCCCTAAAGTAAAGCACATGTGACATTCTCTTGCAAGTAGGCTTAAATAGTTAGCAGCTTTTCCCGCGGATATGCTATCCTATATAGTAAATGCTAGTTTTAGAGTTAGGAATGTTAGCACAAAAACTGAAGGAAAGGAGACACCTGCAAAATATCTGCACAGAGTACTTAGTTCTCAGAAGTAGATCATATGTGCCATGTTGTTTCATTTAGGTTTAAAGAGTTAGCTGCTTTACCTTCGTTTATGCTTTTTTGCATAGTAAATGCTAGTTTTACAGATAGCAATGTTAGCACAAAACCTGAAGGAAAGGAGATAGCTGTAAAATCTCTGCACACAATGCTTATTTCTCAGAAGTATAATTATATGTGCCATGTTGTTTCTTTTAGGTTTAAAGAGTTAGCTGCTATACCCTCTGTTATCCTTTCCTATATAGTAAATGCTGGTTTTAGGGATAGGAATGTTAGCACAAAAACTGAAGGAAAGGAGATAGCTACAAAATCTCTGCACACAATGCTTAGTTCTCAGAAGTAAATCATATGTGCCTAGTTGTTTCAATTAGGTTTAAATAGTTACCTGCAATAACCTCGGTTATGCTTTCCTATATAGTAAATGCTAGTTTTAGAGATGGGAATGCTAGTACAAAAACTTAAGGAAAGGAGATAGCTGCAAATTATCTGCACACAATGTTTATTTCTTAGAAGTAAATCATATGTGCCATGTTGTTTCATTTAGCTTTAAAGAGTTAGCTGCTATATGCCCTGTTTTGCTTTCCTATAGTGTAACAGGAAGTTTTAGAGATAGGTATATTAGCAGAAAAACTGCAGGAAATGAGATAGCCACAAAATCTCTGCACTCAATGCATAGTTGTTAAAAGTAAATCATATGTGCCATGTTGTTTCATTTAGGTTTAAAGAGTTAGCTGCTATACCCTCGGTTATGCTTTCCCATATAGGAAATGCTAGTTTTAGAGATAGGAATGTTAGCATAAAAACTGAAGGAAAGCAGATAGGTGCAAAATCTCTGCACACAATGCTTAGTTCTCAGAAGTAAATCATTCTTGCCGTGTTGTTTCATTTAGCTTTTAAGAGTTAGCGGCGATACCCTCGGTTATGCTTTCCTATATAGGAAATGCTAGGTTTACAGATAGGAATGTTAGCACAAAAACTGAAAAGAAAATAGCTGCAAAAACTCTGCACACCAATGCCTAGTTCGCTGAAGTAAATCATATGTGCCATATTGTTTCATTTAGGTGTAAAGAGTTAGCGGCTCTAACTTCGCTTATGCATTCATATATAGGAAATGCTAGTTTTAGAGATATGAATGTTAGCATAAAAACTGAAGTAAAGGAGATAGGTGCAAAATCTCTGCTCACAATGCTTAGTTCTCAGAAGTAAATCACATGTGCCATGTTGTTTCATTTTGGTTTAAATAGTTAGCGGCGCTACGCTCGGTTATGGTTTCCTATATAGGAAATTCTAGTTTTACAGATAGGAATGTTAGCGCAAAACCTGAAGGAAAGAAGATAGCTGCAAAATCTCTGCACACAATGCTTAGTTCTCAGAAGCAAATCATTTCTACCATTCTTTTTCAGGTAGGTTTAAAGAGTTAGCTGCTATACTCCCGGTTATGCTTTCCTGTAGCGTAAATTCTAGTTTTAGAGATAGGAATGTTAGCACAAAAAGTGAAAGAAAGAAGATAGCTGCAAAATCTCTGCACAGAAAGCTTAGTTCTCAGAAGTAAATCATATGTACCAAACTTTTGCAGGTAGGTTTAAAGAGTTAGCTGCTATACCACCGGTTATGCATTCCTATATAGGAAATGCTAGTTTTAAAGATAGGAATGTTAGCACAAAAACTGAAGGAAAGAAGAGAGCTGCAAAATCTCTGCAAACAATGCTTAGTTCTCAGAAGTAAATCATATATATCATGCTTTTACAGGTAGTTTTAAAGAGTTAGGTGCTATACCCCCGGTTATGCTTTCCTATATAGGAAATGCTAGTTTTAAAGTTATGAATGTTAGCACAAAATCTGAAGGAAAGGAGATAGCTGCAAAATCTCTGTACTCAATGTTTAGTTCTCAGAAGCAAATCATATGTGCCAATTTGTTTCATTTAGGTTGAAAGAGTTAGCTGCTATACCTCCGATTATGCTTTCCTATGTAGGAAATGCTAGTTTAGAGATATGAATGTTAGAACAAAAACTGAAGGAAAGGAGATAGCTGCAAAATCTCTGCCCACAATGCTTACTTCTCAGAAGTAAATCACATGTACCATGCTTTTTGAGGTAGGTTTAAAGAGTTAGCTGCTATACCATCGCTTATGCTTTCCTGTAGTGTAAATGCTAGGTTAAGAGATAGGAATGTTAGCACAAAAACTGAAGGAAAAGAGATAGCTGCAAAATCTCTGCACAAAATGTTTAGTTCTCAGAATTAAATCATATGTGCCATGTTGTTTCATTTAGGTTTAAAGAGTTAGCTGCTATATCCTCGGTTATGCTTTACTATATAGGAAATGCTAGTTTTAGAGATATGAATGTTAGCATAAAAACTGAAGGAAAGGAGATAGCTGCAAAATCTCTGCACACAATGCTTATTTCTCAGAAGGAAATCACCTGTGCCATGTTGTTTCATTTTGGTTCAAATAGTTAGCGGCGAAACCCTCGGTTGTGCCTTCCTATATAGGGAAAGCTAGTTTTACATATAGGAATGTTAGCTCAAAAACTGAAGGAAAGAATGTAGCTGCAAAATCTCTGCACATAATGCTTAGTTCTCAGAAGTAAAACATATGTTCCATGCTTTTTCAGGTAGGTTTAAAGAGTTAGCTGCTATACCCCCGGTTATGCTTTCCTATATAGGAAATTCTAGTTTTAGAAATATGAATGTTAGCACAAAACCTGAAGTAAAGGAGATAGCTGCAAAATCTCTGCACACAATGCTTATTTGTCAGAAGTTATATCATATGTGCATTGTTGTTTCAATGATGTTTAAAGAGTTAGCTACTTTACGCCCTGTTGTGCTTTCCTATAGTGTAAATGCTAGTTTTAGAGATAGGAATGTTAGCTCAAAAACTGAGAGAAAGGAGATAGCTCCAAAATCTCTGCACACAATGATTAATTCTCAGAAGGAAATCATATGTACCATGGTTTTTCAGGTAGGTTTAGAGAGTTAGCTGCTATAGCTCTGGTTATGCTTTCCTATAGTGTAAATGCAAATTTAAGGGATAGGAATGTTAGCACAAAAACTGAAGGAAAAGAGATAGCTGCAAAATCTCTGCTGACAATGTCTGGTTCTCAGAAGTAAATCATATTTGCCATGTTGTTTCATTTAGGTTTAAAGAGGGAGCGGCTATACCCCCGGTTATGCTTTCCTATATATGTAAGGCTAGTTTTAAAGATAGGAATGTTAGCACAAAAACTGAAGCAAAGAAGATACCTGCAAAATCTCTGCACACAATCCTTAATTCTCAGAAGTAAATCATATAAACCATCCTTTTTCAGGTAGGTTTAAAGAGTTAGCTGCTATACCCCCGGTTATGCTTTCCTATATTTGAAATGCTAGTTTTAGAGATATGAATATTGGCACTAAAACTGAAGGAAAGGTGATAGCTGCAAAATCTCTGCACACAATGTTTAGTTCTCAGAAGTAAATCATGTGTGCCATGTTGTTTCATTTAGGTTTAAAGAGTTACCTGTCATACCATCCGTTATGTTTTCCTATATAGGAAATGCTGGTTTTAGAGATATGAATGTTAGCTCAAAACCTGAATGAAAGGAGATAGCTTCAAAATCTCTGCACACAATGCTTAGTTCTTAGAAGTAAATCATATGTACCATGTTGTTTCATTTACATTTAAAGTATTAGCTCATATACCCACGGTTATGCTTTCCTATATAGGAAATACTAGTTTTAGAGTTATGAATGTTAGAAGAAAAACTGAAGGAAAGGAGATAACTCCAAAATCTCTGCACACAATGCTTAGTTCTCAGAAGTAAATCATATGTGCCATGTTGTTTCATTTAGGTATAAAGAGTTAGCGGCGACACCCTCGATTATGCTTTCCTATAGTGTAAGTGCAAGTTTTACAGATAGGAATGTTAGCATAAAAAGTGAAGGAAAAGAGATAGCTGAAAATCTCTGCACAAAATGTTTAGTTCTCAGAAGTAAATCATATGTGCCATGTTGTTTCATTTAGGATTAAAGAGTTAGCTGCTATTCCCTCGGGTATGCTTTCCAATATATGAAATGTTAGTTTTAGAAATATGAATGTTAGCATAAAAACTGAAGGAAAGGAGTTACCTGCAAAATCACTGCACACAATGCTTAGTTCTCAGAAGGAAATCATATGTGCCATGTTGTTTCATTTAGGTTTAAAGAGTTAGCTGCCATACTCTCGGTTATGCTTTCCTATATAGGAAATGCTAGTTTTAGAGATATGAATTTAGCACAAAAACTGAAGGCAAGGAGATAGCTGCAAAATCTCTGCACACAATGCTTAGATCTCAGAAGTAAATCATATGTGCCATGTTATTTCATTTAGGTTTAAAGAGTTAGCGGCTACGCCCTCAGTTATTCTTTCCTATATATGAAATGCTTGCTTTACAAATAGGAATGTTAGCACAAAAACTGAAGGAAAGAAGATAGCTGCAAAATCTCTGCACACAATGCTTAGTTCTCAGAAGTGAATCATATGTACCATGCTTTCTCAGGTAGGTTTTAAGAGTTAGCTGCAATACCCTCGGTTATGCTTCCCTATAGTGTAAAGGGTAGTTTTAGAGATAGGAAGGTTAGCACAAAAACTGAAGGAAAAGAGATAGCTGCAAAATCTCTGCACACAATGTTTAATTCTCAGAAGTAAATCATACGTGCGATGTTGTTTCATTCAGTGTTAAAGAGTTAGCTGCTATACCCCCGGTTATGCATACTATATAGGAAATACTAGTTTTAGAGGTATGAATGTTACTACAAAAACAGAAGGAAAGGAGATAGCAGCAAAATCTCGACACGCAATGCTTAGTTCTCAGAAGTAAGTCATATGTGCCATGTTGTTTCATTTAGGTTTAAAGAGTTAGCGGCTATACCCTCAGTTATGTTTTCCTATATAGGAAATTCTTGTTTTACAAATAGGAATGCTAGCACAAAAACTGAAGGAAAGAAGATACCTGCCAAACCTCTGCACACAATACTTAGTTCTCAGAAGTAAATCATATGTACCATGCTTTTTCAGATAGTTTTAAAGAGTTAGCTGCAATACCCCCTGTTATGCTTTACTGTAGTGTAAATGCTTGTTTTACAGATCGGAATATTAGCACAAAAACTGAAGGAAAGAAGATAGCTGCAAAATCTCTGCACACAATGCTTAGTTCTCAGAAGTAAATCATATGTACCATGCTTCTTCAGGTAGGTTTAAAGAGTTAGCTGCTATACCCCCGGGTATGCTTTTCTATAGTGTAAACACTAGTTTTAGAGACAGATATGTTAAAACAAAAACTGAAGGAAAAGAGATAGCTTCAAAATCTCTGCACACCATGTTTAGTTCTCAGAAGTAAATAATATGTGCCATATTATTTCATTTAGGTATAAAGAGTTAGGTGCTATACCCTTGGTTATGCTTTCCTGTATAGGAAATGATCGTTTTAGAGATGTGAATGTTAGCACAAAAACTGAAGGAAAGGCGATAGCTGAAAAATCTCTGCACACAATGCTTTGTTCTCAGAAGTAAATCATATGTGCATTGTTGTTTCATCTAGGTTGAAAGAATTGGCGGCGATACCCTCGGTTATGCGTTCCATTATAAGAAATGCTAGTTTTAAAGATAGGAATGTTAGCACAAAAAATGAAGGAAAGAAGATAGCTGCAATATCTCTGCACACAATGCTCAGTTCTCAGAAGTAAATCGTATGTAGCATGCTTTTTCAGGTAGGTATAAAGAGTTAGCTCCTATACCCTCAGTTATGCTTTCCTATATAGGAAATTCTAGTTTTAGAAATATGAATGTTAGCACATAAACTGAAGGAAAGGAGAGAGCTGCAAAATCTCGGCACTCAATGCTTAGTTCTCAGAAGTAAATCAGATGTACCATGGTTTTTCAGGTAGGTTTAAAGAGTTAGCAGCTATAGCTCTGATTATGCTTTCCTATAGTGTAAATGCAAGTTTTAGAGATAGGAATATTAGCACAAAAACGGAAGGAAAAGAGATAGCTGCAAAATCTCTGCACACAATGTTTAGTTCTCAGAAGTAAATCATATGTGCCATGTTGTTTCATTTAGGTTTAAAGAGGTAACTGCTATACCCTCGGTTATGCTTTTCTATAATGGTAATGCTAGTTTTAAAGATAGGAATGTTAGCACAAAAACTGAAGGAAAGAAGATAGCAGCAAAATCTCTACACACAATGCTTAGTACTCAGAAATAAATCATATGTACCATGCTTTCTCACGTAGGTTTAAAGAGTTAGCTTCTTTACCCCCAGTTATGCTTTCCTATATAGGAAATGCCAGTTTTAGAGATATGAATTTTAGCAAAAAAACTGAAGGAAAGGAGAGAGCTACAAAATCTCTGTGCACAACGCACAGTTCTCAGAAGTAAATCATATGTGCCATGTTGTTTCATTTAGGTTTAAAGAGTTAAGGGCTATACCCTCGGTTATGCTTTCCTATGTAGGAAATGCTAGTTTAACAGATAGGAATGGTAGAACAAAAACTGAAGGAAGAAAGATAGTTGCCAAATCTCAGCACACAATGCGTAGTTCTCAGAAGTAAATCATATGTACCATGCTTTCTCAGGTAGGTTTAAAGAGTTAGCTTCTTTACCCCCAGTTATGCTTTCCTATATAGGAAATGCTCGTTTTAGAGATATGAATGTTGGCACAGAAACTGAAGGAAAGGAGATAGCTGCAACATCTCTGCACAAAATGTTTAGTTCTCAGAAATAAATCATATCTGCCATGTTGTTTCATTTAGATTTAAAGAGTGACCTGCTATACCCTCCTTTATGCTTTCATATATAGGAAATGCTAGTATTAGAGATATGAATGTTAGCACAAAACTGAAGGAAAGGAGACAGCTGCAAAATCTCTGCACACAATGCTTAGTTCTCAGAAGTAAATTTTATGCACCATGATTTTTCGGGTAGGTTGCAAGAGTTAGCTACTATACCTCCGGTTATGCTTTCATAGAATGTAAATGCTGCTTTTACAGAAATGAATGTTAGCACAAAAACTGAAGGAAAAAAGATAGCTGCAAAATCTCTGCACACAATGCTTAGTTCTCAGAAGAAAATCATATGTGCCATGTTGTTTCTTTTAGGTTTACAGAGTTAGCTGCTATACCCCAGGGTATTCTTCCGTATATGGTAATGCTAGTTTTAGAGATAGGAATATTAGCACAAAAACTGAAGGAAAAGAGATAGCTGCAAAATCTCTGCACCAATGTTTAGTTCTCAGAAGTAAATCATATGTGCCATTTTGTATCATTTAAGTTTAAAGAGTTAGCTGCTATAACCTCGGTTATGCTTTCCTATACTGGAAATGCTAGTTTTAGGTATATGAATGTTAGGATAAAAACTGAAGTAAATGAGAGAGCGGCAAAATCATTGCACACAATGCTTAGTTCTCAGAAGTAAATCATGTCTGCCATGTTGTTTCATTTTGGTTTAAATTGTTAGCGGCGATACCTTCGGTTATGCTTTCCTAATAGGAAATGCTAGTTTTACAGATAGGAATGTTAGCACAAAACCTGAAGGAAAGAAGATAGCTGCAAAATCTCTGCACACAATGCTTAGTTCTCAGAAGTAAATCATATGTTCCATGCTTTTTCAGGTAGGTTTAAAGAGGTAGCTGCTATACCCCCGGTTATACTTTCCTATAAAGAAATGCTAATTTTAGATATATGAATGTTAGCCCAAAAACTGAAGGAAAGGAGATAGCTACGAAATCTCTATACACAATGTTTCATTCTCAGAAGTAAATCATATGTGCAATGTTGTTTCATTTAGGTTTAAAGAGTTAGCTGCTATACCCTCGGTTATGCTTTCCCATATAGGAAATGCAAGTTTTAGAGATATCAATGTTAGCATAAAAACTGTAGGAAAGGAGATAGCTGCAAAATCTCTGCACATAATGCTTTGTTCTCAGAAGTAAATAATATGTGCCAGGTTGTTTCATTTAGGTTTAAAGAGTTAGCTGCTATACCCTGGGTTATGCTTTCCTATATAGGAAATGCAAGTATTAGAGATATGAATGTTAGCACAAAAACTGAAGGAAAGGAGATAGCTGCAAAATCTCTGCACACAGTGCTTAGTTCTCAGAAGTAAATCTTATGTGCCATATTGTTTCATTTAGGTTTAAAGAGTTAACTGCTATACCCACGGTTATGCTATCCTATATTGTAAATGCTCATTTTAGATATATGAATGTTAGCACAAAACCTGAAGGAAAGTAGATAGGTGCAAAATCTCTGCACACAATGCATAGTTCTCAGTAGTAAATCATATGTACCATGGTTTTTCAGGTATGTTTAAAGAGTTAGCTGCTATAGCCCTGGTTATGCTTTCCTATTGTGTAAATGCAAGTTTTAGAGATAGGAATGTTAGCAAAAAAAACTGAAGGAAAAGAGATAACTGCAAAATCTCTGCACACAATGTTTAGTTCTGAGAAGTAAACCCTATGTGCCCTGTTGTTTCATTAAGGTTTAAAGAGTTAGCTGCTATACCCTCGGTTATGCTTTCCTTTATAGGAAATGCTAGTTTTAATGATAGGAATGTTAGCACAAAAACTGAAGGAAAGAAGATAGCTGCAAAATCTCAGCACACAATGCTTAGTTCTCAGAAGTAAATCATATGTGCCGTGTTGTTATATTTAGGATTAAAGAGTTAGCGGCGATACCCTCGGTTATGGTTTCCTATATAGGAAATGCTAGTTTTACAGATAAGAATATTAGCACAAAAACTGAGGGAAAGAAAATAGCTGCAAAATCTCTGCACACAATGCTTAGTTTTCAGAAGTAAATCGTATGTACCATGCTTTTTCAGGTAGGTTTAAAGAGTTAGCTCCCATACCCCAGTTTATGCTTTCCTATATAGGAAATTCTAGTTTTAGAAAAATGAATGTTAGCACAAAAACTGAAGGAAAAGAGATAGCTGCAAAATCTCTGCACAAAATGTTTAGTTCTCAGAAGTAAAACATATGTACCATGCTATTTCAGGTAGGTTTAAAGTGTTAGCTGCTATACACCTGGTTATGCTTTCCTTTAGTGTAAATGACAGTTTTTGAGTTATGAATGTTAGTAAAAAAACTGAAGGAAAGGAGATAGCTGCAAAATCTCTGCACACAATGCATACTTCTCAGAAGTAAATCGGACATACCATGCTTTTTCAGGTAGGTTTAAAGAGTTAGCTCCTATACCCCCGGTTATGCTTTCCTATATAGGAAATTCTAGTTCGAGAAATATGAATGTTAGCTCAAAAACTGAAGGAAAGGAGATAGCTGCAAAATCTCTGCACACAACGCTTAGTTCTCAGAAGTAAATCATATGTGCGATGTTGTTTCATTTAGGTTTAAAGATTTAGTGGCTATACCTTCGGTTATGCTTTCCTATATAGGAAATGCTAGTTTTACAGATAGGAATGTTAGCACAAAAACTGAAGGAAAGAAGATAGCTGCAAAATGTCTGCACACAAGGTTAGTTCTCAGAAGTAAAGCATATGTACCATGCTTTTTTAGGTAGGTTTAAAGTGTTAGCAGCTATACACTCGGTTATGCTTTCCTATAGTGTAAATGCTTGTTTTAGAGATAGGAATGTTACCACAAAAACTGAAGGAAAGAGAAAGCTACACAATCTCTGCATACAATGTTTAGTTCTCATAAATAAATCATATGTACCATGCTTTTTCAGGTACGTTTAAAGAGTTAGCTGCTATCGCCCCGGTTATGCTTTCCTCTACTATAAATGCCAGTTTTACAGATAGGAATGTTAGCACAACAACTGAAGGAAAGGAAATAGCTGCAAAATCTCTGCACACATTGCTTACTTCTCAGAAGCAAATCATATGTACCATGCTTTTTCGGGTAGGTTTGAAGTGTAAACTGGTATACCCACGGTTAAGCTTTCCTATAGTGTAAATGCTAGTTTTAGAGATAGGAATGCTAGCACAAAAACTGAAGGAAAATAGAGAGCTGCGAAATCTCTGCACAAAATGTTTAGGTCTCAGAAATAAATCATATGTGACATGTTGTTTCATTTAGGTTTAAAGTGTTATCGGCTATACCCTCGGGTATGCTTTTCTACAAAGGAAATGCTTTTTTTACAGATAGGAATGTTAGCCCAAAAAGAGAAAGAAAGACGAAAGCTCCAAAATCTCTGCACTCAATGCTTAGTTCTCAAAAGTAAATCACTTGTACCATACGTTTTCTGGTAGGTTTAAAGAGTTAGCTGCTATTCCCCTGGTTATGCTTTCCTATAGTGTAAAGGCAAGTTTTAGAGTTAGGAATATTAGCAAAAAAACTGAAGGAAGAGAGATAGCTGTAAAATCTCTGCACACAATGTTTAGTTCTCAAAAGTAAATCATATGTGCCATGTTGTTTCTTTTAGGTTTACAGAGTTAGCTGCTATACCCCCGGGTATTCTTCCGTATATTGTAAATGCTAGTTTCAGAGATAGGAATATTAGCACAAACACTGAAGGAAAAGAGATAGCTGCAAAATCTCTGCACCAATGTTTAGTTCTCAGAAGTAAATCATATGTGCCATTTTGTATCATTTAAGTTTAAAGAGTTAGCTGCTATAAACTCGGTTATGCTTTCCGATACAGGAAATGCTAGTTTTAGGTATATGAATGTTAGCATAAAAACTGAAGTAAAGGAGAGAGCTGCAAAATCATTGCACACAATGCTTAGTTCTCAGAAGTAAATCATGTCTGCCATGTTGTTTCATTTTGGTTTAAATTGTTAGCGGCGATACCTTCAGTTATGCATTCCTAATAGGAAATGCTAGTTTTACAGATAGGAATGTTAGCACAAAACCTGAAGGAAAGAAGATAGCTGCAAAATCTCTGCACACAATGCTTACTTCTCAGAAGTAATTCATATGTTCCATGCTTTTTCAGGTAGGTTTAAAGAGTTAGCTGCTCTACCCCCGGTTATACTTTCCTATAAAGAAATGTTAGTTTAAGAGATATGAATGTTAGCACAAAAACTGAAGGAAAGGAGATAGCTGCAAAATCTCTATACACAATGTTTAGTTCTCAGAAGTAAATCATATGTGCAATGTTGTTTCATTTAGGTTTAAAGAGTTAGCTGCTATACCCTCGGTTATGCTTTCCTATATAGGAAATGCAAGTTTTAGAGATATCAATGTTAGCATAAAAACTGAAGGAAAGGAGATAGATGCAAAATCTCTGCACATAATGCTTTGTTCTCAGAAGTAAATAATATGTGCCAGGTTGTTTCATTTAGGTTTAAAGAGTTAGCTGCTATACCCTCGGTTATGCTTTCCTATATAGGAAATGCTAGTTTTAGAGATATGAATGTAAGCACAAAAACTGAAGGAAAGGAGATAGCTGCAAAATCTCTGCACACAGTGCTTAGTTCTCAGAAGTAAATCATATGTGCCATATTGTTTCATTTAGGTTTAAAGAGTTAACTGCTATACCCACGGTTATGCTTTCCTATATTGGAAATGCTCGTTTTAGATATATGAATGTTAGCACAAAACCTGAAGGAAAGTAGATAGGTGCAAAATCCCTGCACAAAATGCATAGTTCTCAGTAGTAAATCATATGTGCCATGTTGTTTCATTTAGGTTTAACCAGTTAGCAGCTATACCCTCGGTTATGCTTCCCTATATAGGAAATGGTAGTTTTACAGATAGGAATGTTAGCACAAAAACTGAAGGAAAGAAGATAGCTGCAAAATCTCTGCACACAATGGTGAGTTCTCAGATGTAAATCATATGTACCATACTTTTTCTGGTAGGTTTAATGAGTTAGCTACTATACCCGCGGTTATGCTTTCTTATGGTATAAATGCTAGTTTTAGGGATATGAATATTATCACAAAATCTGAAGGAAAAGAGATAGCTGAAAAATCTCTGCACACAATGTTTACTTCTCAGAAGTAAATCATATGGGCCATATTGTTTCATTTAGGTTTAAAGAGTTAGCTGCTATACCCTCGGTTATGCTTTCCTTTATATGAAATGCTAGTTTTAGAGATATGAATGTTACCATAAAAACTGAAGGAAAGCGGATAGCCTCAAAATCTCTGCACAATGCTTAGTTCTCAGAAATAAATCATATGTGCCATGTTGTTTCATTTAGGTTTAAAGAGTTAGCGGCTGTACCCTCGGTTATGCTTCCCTATATAGGAAATACCAGTTTTACAGATAGGAATGTTAGCACAAAAACTGAAGGAAAGGAGATAGCTGCAAAATCTCTGCACACAATTCTTAGTTCTCTGAAGTAAATCATATGTCCCATGCTTTTTCAGGTAGGTTTAAAGTTTTAGCTGCTCTACTACCGGTTGTGATTTCCTATTGTGTAAATGCTGGTTTTAGAGATAGGAATGTTAACACAAAAACTGAATTAAAAGAGATAGCTGCAAAATCTCTGCACACAATGTTTAGTTCTCAGAAGTAAATCATATGTGCCATGTTATTTCATTTATCTTTAAAGAGTTAGCGGCTATACCCTCGGTTATGGTTTCCTATATAGGAAATGCTAGTTTTAGAGATAGGAATGTTAGCACACAAACTGAAGGAAAGGAGATAGCTGCAATATCTCTGCCCAAAATGCTTAGTTCTTAGAAGTAAATCATATGTGCATTTTTGTTTCATTTAGGTTTAAAGAGTTAGCGGCGAAACCCTCGGTTATGATTTCCTAAAATGTAAATGCTAGTTTAACAGATAGGAATCTTAGCACAAAAACTGAAGGAAAGAAGATAGCTGCAAAATCTCTGCACACACTGCTTAGTTCTCAGAAGTAAATCACATATACCATGCTTTTTCAGGTAGGTTTAAAGAGTTAGGTGCTATACCCCCGGTTATACTTTCCTATAGTGTAAATGCTACTTTTAGAGATAGTTATGTTAGCTCAAAAAGTGAAAGAAAGGAGATAGCTGCAAAATCTCTGCACACAATGCTTAGTTCTCAGAAGTAAATCATATGTACCATGGTTTTTCAGGTAGGTTTAAAGAATTAGCTGCTATACTTCTGGTTATGCTTTCCTATAGTGTAAATGCAAGTTTTAGAGATAGGAATGTTAGCAGAAAACTCAAGGAAAAGAGATAGCTGCAAAATCTCTGCACACAATGTTTAGTTCTCAGAAGTAAATCATTTGTGCCATGTTGTTTCAATTATGTTTAAAGAGGTAGCTGCTATACCCTCGGTTATACTTTCCTATACAGGTAATGCTAGTTTTACTGATAGGAATGTTAGTACAAAAACTGAAGGAAAGAAGATAGCTGCAAAATCTATGCACACAATGCTTAGATCTGAGAAGTAAATCATAAGTACCATGCTTTCTCAGGTAGGTTTAAAGAGTTAGCTGCTATACCCCCCGTTATGCTTTCTTATATATGAAATGCTAGTTTTAGAGATATGAATGTTGGCACAAAAACTGAAGGAAAGGAGACAGCTACAAAATCTCTGCACACAACGCTCCGTTCTTAGATGTAAATCATATGTGCCATGTTGTTTCATTTATGTTTAAAGAGTTAAGGGTTATACCCTCAGTTATGCTTTCCTATGTAGGAAATGCTAGTTTTACAGAAGGAATGTTAGCACAAAAACTGAAGAAAAGGAGATAGCTGCAAAATCTCTGCTCACAATGCTTAGTTCTCAGAAGTAAATCACATGTGCCATGTTGTTTCATTTTGGTTTAAATAGTTAGCGGCGATACGCTCGGTTATGTTTTCCTATATAGGAAATTCTAGTTTTACAGATAGGAATGTTAGCGCAAAACCTGAAGGAAAGAAGATAGCTGCAATATATCTGCACACAATGCTTTGTTCTCAGAAGTAATTCATATGTACCATGCTTTTTCAGGTAGGTTTAAAGAGTTAGCTGATATACCCCCGATTATGTTTTCCTATAGTGTAAATGCTAGTTTTAGAGATAGGAATGTGAGCACAAAAACTGAAGGAAAAGAGATACCTGCCAAATCTCTGCACAGAAAGCTAAGTTCTCAGAATTAAATCATATGTACCAAACTTTTTCAGGTAGGTTTAAAGAGTTAGCTGCGATACCCCCGGTTATGCATTCCTATATAGGAAATGCTAGTTTTAGAGATATGAATGTTAGCACAAAAACTGAAGGAAAGAAGACAGCTGCAAAATCTCTGCACACAAAGCTTAGTTCTCAGAAGTAAATCATATGTACCATGCTTTTTCAGGTAGGTTTAAAGAGTTAGGTGCTATACCCCCGGTTATGCTTTCCTATATAGGAAATGCTAGTTTAGAGTTATGAATGTTAGCACAAAATCTGAAGGAAAGGAGATAGCTGCAAAATCTCTGTACACAATGTTTAGTTCTCAGAAGCAAATCATATGTGCCAATTTGTTTCATTTTTGTTGAAATAGTTAGCACTATACCTCCGATTGTGCTTTCCTATGTAGGAAATGCTAGTTTTAGAGATATGAATGTTAGCACAAAAACTGAAGGAAAGGAGATAGCTGCAAAATCTCTGCACACAATGTTTAGTTCTCAGAAGTAAATTGTATGTGTCCTGTTGTTTCATTTAGGTTTAAAAATTTAGCGGCTATAACCTCGGTTATTCTTCCCTATATAGGAAATGCTAATTTTGCGGATAGGAATGTTAGCACACAAACTGAAGGAAAGAAGATAGCTCCAAAATCTCTGCACACAATGCTTTGTTTCAAAGTAAATCATATGTACCATACTTTTCCAGGTAGGTTTAAAGAGTAAGCTGCTATACACCCGGTTATGCTTTCCTATATATGAAATGCAAGTTTTACAGATAGGAATGTTAGCACAAAAAAACTGAAGGAAAGAATATAGCTGCAAAATCTCTGCACACAATGTTTAGTTCTCAGAAGTAAATCATATGTGCCTTGTTGTTTCATTTAGCTTTAAAGATTTAGCTGCTATACCCTCGGTTATGCTTTCCTATATAGGAAATGCTAGTTTTAGAGATATGAATGTTAGCACA
>NW_026688550.1:0-38352 GCF_030445035.2 Dasypus novemcinctus
CCGGGGTTCCCCTGACAGAAGGTGGAGGTGACGGCGATGGGAGACAGCATGTCTGTGACCATTGCCGTGGGAGAGACCTGCAGGGCAAGGCCGGCCGGCCCTAGCTAGGCCCCCGCTTGAGGAGGCCTCGGGGACTTTGGTTGGCGAGGAAAGCCGCTCTTCAGACGGGTCTGGCAGCCTGGCCCAACCCAGACCCTTGGCCTGGGCCAGGTGAGCTATGGCATGAGAGGGGGGCTCTCCCAGCAGCCCCAGAACTGGCCCACGGGTCCCTTCCCCACAGCCCCTTCTGCAAGGGGCCCTGCCCCTCCCCCTGCCTTAGAACTCAGCCCTCTGCCCCCAGCAAGTGTCAGCCAGGAACTATTCCTATCCAACAGTGGCCCCTAGCGGTGGAAGTTTGGCTCTGACTTTGGGCACCGGAGCCGCTCTCTTGTTCCTGGAGCTTCTTCTGTCTCTTGGCTTTTCACCAGACACACAGGAGGAACAACTGTCCAGGACAGCATAGCAGAGCTTCTCTCCTAGCCCAGTCCCCTCCCAGCAGGCTCCACCCACGTCGGCCACCCCTTCCGTCGCGTCCCCGTGGCCTCCTGCTGGCATTCGGTGTATACATTTTGGAACCCCGCTTCCCCCAGCGCTGGAGGTTTTCCTGGCAGTGGACGCGCTCCCCGAAGTGCATCGGGTGGGTTTCGGCAGGATGCCTATTGGCCGCATCTGTCCCGGCACTGCCACTGGGGACAACTCCCGAGTGCAGAAAACGCCTCCCCTCCCCCCCAATCCATCACAACTGTCTTCCCACTCCCGGGCTTGGGCACCTCCCGCCAGTGGCCACCGTCTCCAGAGCCACCAGGAGGGGCGGGGTCGGGGCGAGTCTGCCGGGGGCGGGGTGAGTGGCGCCTGCGCGCCAGGGCGGCGCTGGGCGTGGCCGGCCCAGCGGGCCGGGGCGCCTGCGCCGTGCTCCGGCTTGGCGGGCGTCAGAGGGCGGTCTACGGCTCTACGGCGGCGCGGGAGGCCTAGCGCTTGCCCCTCCCCCTCCCCCACCCCCACCCCGGGCGCCGTCTGGGCGCCCCGAAAGGAGGGGGTCAGGCGGAGGCAGCGGATGGAGCGAGAGGGGGCTTAGATCCCACAGGGCTGTCGGATGCGGCTCTCCCGCTGGCAGGTGTCGGCACTTTTGCTTCCCTCCACGGTGAGGATCCAAGTTCTGCCCCCCTGCTCAGCTGACCACGTCTCTCTTCAGCTGACTGGGCGGTCCAACGACCTGAGCGCAGGTGGTGCACCTGCGCTGGGGCTCAGGTCCCAGCTGGCACGGGGCCTGTCCAGAGACATGCAGAAGCCTGTCTCCCGAGCATGCACGCACCCAGTGCCAGGCTCAGCCGCCGCAAAGTGACAGAAGAAGAGGCATACGTAGGGAGGCCCCCCCTGCAACCGACTCCCCCCCCCCACCCCGTACCCCGTGCAAGAGCACGGATTCCCAAGTAGAGCCCACTGGCAGGCCACTGAGGCCCGGAACCACCTGCCATCAGCAGCGTAGTCCTGGGTGTCCCCGCAGCCCTCAGGAGCACCAGGGCCTGGGGCTTGATCGACCAGGCAGCTGCGCCTCGGCGAGAAGGCCTATCTGCTTTGGTTTGGAAATCTGGACAGTATCCCTGCGGCATTGCCCGCTATGGTAGCTTGGAACGGCAATCAATAGGAAAATCACCTGGTTGCGTGGCGTGCTGTGGCAGAGGGAAATGTGCTGAAGATGATGGGTTCTCCCTTTTTTTCCCCCAAAAACGGATGGGTACGACTCGAGTCACTGCCCAGACAACCCATACGTCCGCTCTGACGGTCACGATGGCCGCTTAGAATATACCCGGTCCATGGAACACCTGACCTGTAAGCCCACTTGACCGCAGTGCCTGCCTCAAGTGAGCAGAAATGATTTCCACGCAAGTGTCTCGCCACCCAATAGGTAAGCAGTTTCGTTGTGCGTCCCGCGGTCCCAGAGCCGAGAGAAACGCTCGTTGCTTGGTACGGTCCCAAAAAGGAGGGCGAGAGGAGAAAGGGCAGGCTCCTTGCTCAGAGTCGTCGGGGTGCTCTGGGGCCCCTCTCGTCCCAGAAAAGAAACGCAGAGAAAGAGAGGTCATTGACAAGGGAGAGGGAAGACTCTGGGCCTGTCCTCCGGGAGACAGGCCTCTGCAGGCCTGGCCGGGAGCCCAGGCCGAAGCCGCAGGCCACCGGTGGGAAAGGCCGGGTTCCCCTGACAGAAGGTGGAGGTGACGGCGATGGGAGACAGCATGTCTGTGAGCATTGCCGTGGGAGAGACCTGCAGGGCAAGGCCGGCCGGCCCTAGCTAGGCCCCCGCTTGAGGAGGCCTCGGGGACTTTGGTTGGCGAGGAAAGCCCCTCTTCAGACGGGTCTGGCAGCCTGGCCCAACCCAGACCCTTGGCCTGGGCCAGGTGAGCTATGGCATGGAGAGGGGGGGCTCTCCCAGCAGCCCCAGAGCTGGCCCACGGGTCCCTTCCCCCACAGCCCCTTCTGCAAGGGGCCCTGCCCCTCCCCCTGCCTTAGAACTCAGCCCTCTGCCCCCCAGCAAGTGTCAGCCAGGAACTATTCCTATCCAACAGTGGCCCCTAGCGGTGGAAGTTGGGCTCTGACTTTGGGCACCGGAGCCGCTCTCTTGTTCCTGGAGCTTCTTCTGTCTCTTGGCTTTTCACCAGACACACAGGAGGGAACAACTGTCCAGGACAGCATAGCAGAGCTTCTCTCCTAGCCCAGTCCCCTCCCAGCAGGCTCCACCCACGTCGGCCACCCCTTCCGTCGCGTCCCCGTGGCCTCCTGCTGGCATTCGGTGTATACATTTTGGAACCCCGCTTCCCCCAGCGCTGGAGGTTTTCCTGGCAGTGGACGCGCTCCCCGAAGTGCATCGGGGTGGGTTTCGGCAGGATGCCTATTGGCCGCATCTGTCCGGCACTGCCACTGGGGACAACTCCCGAGTGCAGAAAAACGCCTCCCCTCCCCCCCAATCCATCACAACTGTCTTCCCACTCCCGGGCTTGGGCACCTCCCGCCAGTGGCCACCGTCTCCAGAGCCACCAGGAGGGGCGGGGTCGGGGCGAGTCTGCCGGGGGCGGGGTGAGTGGCGCCTGCGCGCCAGGGCGGCGCTGGGCGTGGCCGGCCCAGCGGGCCGGGGCGCCTGCGCCATGCTCCCGGCTTGGCGGGCGTCAGAGGGCGGTCTACGGCTCTACGGCGGCGCGGGAGGCCTAGCGCTTGCCCCTCCCCCTCCCCCATCCCCACCCCGGGCGCCGTCTGGGCGCCCCGAAAGGAGGGGTCAGGCGGAGGGCAGCGGATGGAGCGAGAGGGGCTTAGATCCCACAGGGCTGTCGGATGCGGCTCTCCCGCTGGCAGGTGTCGGCACTTTTGCTTCCCTCCGCGGTGAGGACCACGTTCTCCTCCCTCTCAGCTGACCTGGGCCGGTCCAACGAACCTGAGCGCAGGTGGTGCACCTGCGCTGGGGCTCAGGTCCCAGCTGGCACGGGGCCTGTCCAGAGACATGCAGAAGCCTGTCTCCCGAGCATGCACGCACTCAGTGCCAGGCTCAGCCGCCGCCAAAGTGACAGAAGAAGAGGCATACGTAGGGAGGCCCCCCCTGCAACCGACTCCCCCCCCACTCCGTACCCCGTGCAAGAGCACGGATTCCCAAGTAGAGCCCACTGGCAGGCCACTGAGGCCCGGAGCCACCTGCCATCAGCAGCGTAGTCCTGGGTGTCCCCGCAGCCCTCAGGAGCACCAGGGCCTGGGGCTTGATCGACCAGGCAGCTGCGCCTCGGCGAGAAGGCCTATCTGCTTTGGTTTGGAAATCTGGACAGTATCCCTGCGCATTGCCGCTATGGTAGCTTGGAACGGCAATCAATAGGAAAATCACCTGGTTGCGTGGCGTGCTGTGGCAGAGGGAAATGTGCTGAAGATGATGGGTTCTCCCTTTTTTTCCCCCAAAAACGGATGGGTACGACTCGAGTCACTGCCCAGACAACCCATACGTCCGCTCTGGACGGTCACGATGGCCGCTTAGAATATACCCGGTCCATGGAACACCTGGACCTGTAAGCCCACTTGACCGCAGTGCCTGCCTCAAGTGAGCAGAAATGATTTCCACGCAAGTGTCTCGCCACCCAATAGGTAAGCAGTTTCGTTGTGCGTCCCGCGGTCCCAGAGCCGAGAGAAACGCTCGTTGCTTGGTACGGTCCAAAAAGGATGGCGAGAGGAGAAAGGGCAGGCTCCTTGCTCAGAGTCGTCGGGGTGCTCTGGGGCCCCTCTCGTCCCAGAAAAGAAACGCAGAGAAAGAGAGGTCATTGACAAGGGAGAGGGAAGACTCTGTGCCTGTCCTCTCCGGGAGACAGGCCTCTGCAGGCCTGGCCGGGAGCCCAGGCCGAAGCCCGCAGGCCACCGGTGGGAAAGGCCGGGGTTCCCCTGACAGAAGGTGGAGGGTGACGGCGATGGGAGACAGCATGTCTGTGAGCATTGCCGTGGAGAGACCTGCAGGGCAAGGCCGGCCGGCCCTAGCTAGGCCCCCGCTTGAGGAGGCCTCGGGGACTTTGGTTGGCGAGGAAAGCCCCTCTTCAGACGGGTCTGGCAGCCTGGCCCAACCCAGACCCTTGGCCTGGGCCAGGTGAGCTATGGCATGGAGAGGGGGGCTCTCCAGCAGCCCCAGAGCTGGCCCACGGGTCCCTTCCCCCACAGCCCCTTCTGCAAGGGGCCCTGCCCTCCCCCTGCCTTAGAACTCAGCCTCTGCCCCCCAGCAAGTGTCAGCCAGGAACTATTCCTATCCAACAGTGGCCCCTAGCGGTGGAAGTTTGGGCTCTGACTTTGGGCACCGAAGCCGCTCTCTTGTTCCTGGAGCTTCTTCTGTCTCTTGGCTTTTCACCAGACACACAGGAGGGAACAACTGTCCAGGACAGCATAGCAGAGCTTCTCTCCTAGCCCAGTCCCCTCCCAGCAGGCTCCACCCACGTCGGCCACCCCTTCCGTCGCGTCCCCGTGGCCTCCTGCTGGCATTCGTGTATACATTTTGGAACCCCGCTTCCCCCAGCGCTGGAGGTTTTCTGGCAGTGGACGCGCTCCCCGAAGTGCATCGGGTGGGTTTCGGCAGGATGCCTATTGGCCGCATCTGTCCCGGCACTGCCACTGGGGACAACTCCCGAGTGCAGAAAACGCCTCCCCTCCCCCCCAATCCATCACAACTGGCTTCCCACTCCCGGGCTTGGGCACCTCCCGCCAGTGGCCACCGTCTCCAGAGCCACCAGGAGGGGCGGGGTCGGGGCGAGTCTGCCGGGGGCGGGGTGAGTGGCGCCTGCGCGCCAGGGCGGCGCTGGGCGTGGCCGGCCCAGCGGGCCGGGGCGCCTGCGCCGTGCTCCCGGCTTGGCGGGCGTCAGAGGGCGGTCTACGGCTCTACGGCGGCGCGGGAGGCCTAGCGGCTTGCCCCTCCCCCTCCCCCACCCCACCCCGGGCGCCGTCTGGGCGCCCCGAAAGGAGGGGGTCAGGGCGGAGGCAGCGGATGGAGCGAGAGGGGGCCTAGATCCCACAGGGCTGTCGGATGCGGATCTCCCGCTGGCAGGTGTCGGCACTTTTGCTTCCCTCCGCGGTGAGGACCACGTTCTCCTCCCTCTCAGCTGACCTGGGCCGGTCCAACGAACCTGAGCGCAGGTGGTGCACCTGCGCTGGGGCTCAGGTCCCAGCTGGCACGGGGCCTGTCCAGAGACATGCAGAAGCCTGTCTCCCGAGCATGCACGCACTCAGTGCCAGGCTCAGCCGCCGCCAAAGTGACAGAAGAAGAGGCATACGTAGGGAGGCCCCCCCTGCAACCGACTCCCCCCCCCACTCCGTACCCCGTGCAAGAGCACGGATTCCAAGTAGAGCCCACTGGGAGGCCACTGAGGCCCGGAGCCACCTGCCATCAGCAGCGTAGTCCTGGTGTCCCCGCAGCCCTCAGGAGCACCAGGGCCTGGGGCTTGATCGACCAGGCAGCTGCGCCTCGGCGAGAAGGCCTATCTGCTTTGGTTTGGAAATCTGGACAGTATCCCTGCGGCATTGCCCGCTATGGTAGCTTGGAACGGCAATCAATAGGAAAATCACCTGGTTGCGTGGCGTGCTGTGCAGAGGGAAATGTGCTGAAGATGATGGGTTCTCCCTTTTTTTCCCCCAAAAACGGATGGGTACGAGTCGAGTCACTGCCCAGACAACCCATACGTCCGCTTTGGACGGTCACGATGGCCGCTTAGAATATACCCGGTCCATGGAACACCTGGACCTGTAAGCCACATGACCGCAGTGCCTGCCTCAAGTGAGCAGAAATGATTTCCACGCAAGTGTCTCGCCACCCAATAGTAAGCAGTGCGTCCCGCGGTCCCAGAGCCGAGAGAAACGCTCGTTGCTTGGTACGGTCCCAAAAAGGAGGGCGAGAGGAGAAAGGGCAGGCTCCTTGCTCAGAGTCGTCGGGGTGCTCTGGGGCCCCTCTCGTCCCAGAAAAGAAACGCAGAGAAAGAGAGGTCATTGACAAGGGAGAGGGAAGACTCTGGGCCTGTCCTCTCCGGGAGACAGGCCTCTGCAGGCCTGGCCGGGAGCCCAGGCCGAAGCCCGCAGGCCACCGGTGGGAAAGGCCGGGGTTCCCCTGACAGAAGGTGGAGGTGACGGCGATGGGAGACAGCATGTCTGTGAGCATTGCCGTGGGAGAGACCTGCAGGGCAAGGCCGGCCGGCCCTAGCTAGGCCCCCGCTTGAGGAGGCCTCAGGGACTTTGGTTGGCGAGGAAAGCCCCTCTTCAGACGGGTCTGGCAGCCTGGCCCAACCCAGACCCTTGGCCTGGGCCAGGTGAGCTATGGCATGGAGAGGGGGGCTCTCCCAGCAGCCCCAGAGCTGGCCCACGGGTCCCTTCCCCCACAGCCCCTTCTGCAAGGGGCCCTGCCCCTCCCCCTGCCTTAGAACTCAGCTCTCTGCCCCCCAGCAAGTGTCAGCCAGGAACTATTCCTATCCAACAGTGGCCCCTAGCGGTGGAAGTTTGGGCTCTGACTTTGGGCACCGGAGCCGCTCTCTTGTTCCTGGAGCTTCTTCTGTCTCTTGGCTTTTCACCAGACACACAGGAGGGAACAACTGTCCAGGACAGCATAGCAGAGCTTCTCTCCTAGCCCAGTCCCCTCCCAGCAGGCTCCACCCACGTCGGCCACCCCTTCCGTCGCGTCCCCGTGGCCTCCTGCTGGCATTCGGTGTATACATTTTGGAACCCCGCTTCCCCCAGCGCTGGAGGTTTTCCTGGCAGTGGACGCGCTCCCCGAAGTGCATCGGGTGGGTTTCGGCAGGATGCCTATTGGCCGCATCTGTCCCGGCACTGCCACTGGGGACAACTCCCGAGTGCAGAAAACGCCTCCCCTCCCCCCCAATCCATCACAACTGTCTTCCCACTCCCGGGCTTGGGCACCTCCCGCCAGTGGCCACCGTCTCCAGAGCCACCAGGAGGGGCGGGGTCGGGGCGAGTCTGCCGGGGGCGGGGTGAGTGGCGCCTGCGCGCCAGGGCGGCGCTGGGCGTGGCTGGCCCAGCGGGCCGGGGCGCCTGCGCCGTGCTCCCGGCTTGGCGGGCGTCAGAGGGCGGTCTACGGCTCTACGGCGGCGCGGGAGGCCTAGCGCTTCCCCTCCCCCTCCCCCACCCCCACCCCGGGCGCCGTCTGGGCGCCCCGAAAGGAGGGGGTCAGGCGGAGGCAGCGGATGGAGCGAGAGGGGGCTTAGATCCCACAGGGCTGTTGGATGCGGCTCTCCCGCTGGCAGGTGTCGGCACTTTTGCTTCCCTCCGCGGTGAGGACCACGTTCTCCTCCCTCTCAGCTGACCTGGGCCGGTCCAACGAACCTGAGCGCAGGTGGTGCACCTGCGCTGGGGCTCAGGTCCCAGCTGGCACGGGGCCTGTCCAGAGACATGCAGAAGCCTGTCTCCCGAGCATGCACGCACCCAGTGCCAGGCTCAGCCGCCGCCAAAGTGACAGAAGAAGAGGCATGTGTAGGGAGGCCCCCCCCTGCAACCGACTCCCCACCCCCACCCCGTACCCCGTGCAAGAGCACGGATTCCCAAGTAGAGCCCACTGGCAGGCCACTGAGGCCCGGAGCCACCTGCCATCAGCAGCGTAGTCCTGGGTGTCCCCGCAGCCCTCAGGAGCACCAGGGCCTGGGGCTTGATCGACCAGGCAGCTGCGCCTCGGCGAGAAGGCCTATCTGCTTTGGTTTGGAAATCTGGACAGTATCCCTGCGGCATTGCCCGCTATGGTAGCTTGGAACGGCAATCAATAGGAAAATCATCTGGTTGCGTGGCGTGCTGTGGCAGAGGGAAATGTGCTGAAGATGATGGGTTCTCCCTCTTTTTCCCCCAAAAACGGATGGGTACGACTCGAGTCACTGCCCAGACAACCTATACGTCCGCTTTGGACGGTCACGATGGCCGCTTAGAATATACCCGGTCCATGGAACACCTGGACCTGTAAGCCCACTTGACCGCAGTGCCTGCCTCAAGTGAGCAGAAATGATACCCACGCAAGTGTCTCGCCACCCAATAGGTAAGCAGTTTCGTTGTGCGTCCCACGGCCCCAGAGCCGAGAGAAACGCTCGTTGCTTGGTACGGTCCCAAAAAGGAGGGCGAGAGGAGAAAGGGCAGGCTCCTTGCTCAGAGTCGTCGGGGTGCTCTGGGGCCCCTCTCGTCCCAGAAAAGAAACGCAGAGAAAGAGAGGTCATTGACAAGGGAGAGGGTTGACTCTGGGCCTGTCCTCTCCGGGAGACAGGCCTCTGCAGGCCTGGCCAGGAGCCCAGGCCGAAGCCCGCAGGCCACCGGTGGGAAAGGCCGGGGTTCCCCTGACAGAAGATGGAGGTGACGGCGATGGGAGACAGCATGTCTGTGAGCATTGCCGTGGGAGAGACCTGCAGGGCAAGGCCGGCCGGCCCTAGCTAGGCCCCCGCTTGAGGAGGCCTCGGGGACTTTGGTTGGCGAGGAAAGCCCCTCTTCAGACGGGTCTGGCAGCCTGGCCCAACCCAGACCCTTGGCCTGGGCCAGGTGAGCTATGGCATGGAGAGGGGGGCTCTCCCAGCAGCCCCAGAGCTGGCCCATGGGTCCCTTCCCCCACAGCCCCTTCTGCAAGGGGCCCTGCCCCTCCCCCTGCCTTAGAACTCAGCCCTCTGCCCCCCAGCAAGTGTCAGCCAGGAACTATTCCTATCCAACAGTGGCCCCTAGCGGTGGAAGTTTGGGCTCTGACTTTGGGCACCGGAGCCGCTCTCTTGTTCCTGGAGCTTCTTCTGTCTCTTGGCTTTTCACCAGACACACAGGAGGGAACAACTGTCCAGGACAGCATAGCAGAGCTTCTCTCCTAGCCCAGTCCCCTCCCAGCAGGCTCCACCCACGTCGGCCACCCCTTCCGTCGCGTCCCCGTGGCCTCCTGCTGGCATTCGGTGTATACATTTTGGAACCCCGCTTCCCCCAGCGCTGGAGGTTTTCCTGGCAGTGGACGCGCTCCCCGAAGTGCATCGGGTGGGTTTCGGCAGGATGCCTATTGGCCGCATCTGTCCCGGCACTGCCACTGGGGACAACTCCCGAGTGCAGAAAACGCCTCCCCTCCCCCCCAATCCATCACAACTGTCTTCCCACTCCCGGGCTTGGGCACCTCCCGCCAGTGGCCACCGTCTCCAGAGCCACCAGGAGGGGCGGGGTGAGTGGCGCCTGCGCGCCAGGGCGGCGCTGGGCGTGGCCGGCCCAGCGGGCCGGGGCGCCTGCGCCGTGCTCCCGGCTTGGCGGGCGTCAGAGGGCGGTCTACGGCTCTACGGCGGCGCGGGAGGCCTAGCGCTTGCCCCTCCCCCTCCCCCACCCCCACCCCGGGCGCCGTCTGGGCGCCCCGAAAGGAGGGGGTCAGGCGGAGGCAGCGGATGGAGCGAGAGGGGGCTTAGATCCCACAGGGCTGTCGGATGCGGCTCTCCCGCTGGCAGGTGTCGGCACTTTTGCTTCCCTCCGCGGTGAGGACCACGTTCTCCTCCCTCTCAGCTGACCTGGGCCGGTCCAACGAACCTGAGCGCAGGTGGTGCACCTGCGCTGGGGCTCAGGTCCCAGCTGGCACGGGGCCTGTCCAGAGACATGCAGAAGCCTGTCTCCCGAGCATGCACGCACCCAGTGCCAGGCTCAGCCGCCGCCAAAGTGACAGAAGAAGAGGCATACGTAGGGAGGCCCCCCCTGCAACCGACTCCCCCCCCCACCCCGTACCCCGTGCAAGAGCACGGATTCCCAAGTAGAGCCCACTGGCAGGCCACTGAGGCCCGGAGCCACCTGCCATCAGCAGCGTAGTCCTGGGTGTCCCCGCAGCCCTCAGGAGCACCAGGGCCTGGGGCTTGATCGACCAGGCAGCTGCGCCTCGGCGAGAAGGCCTATCTGCTTTGGTTTGGAAATCTGGACAGTATCCCTGCGGCATTGCCCGCTATGGTAGCTTGGAACGGCAATCAATAGGAAAATCACCTGGTTGCGTGGCGTGCTGTGGCAGAGGGAAATGTGCTGAAGATGATGGGTTCTCCCTTTTTTTCCCCCAAAAACGGATGGGTACGACTCGAGTCACTGCCCAGACAACCCATACGTCCGCTCTGGACGGTCACGATGGCCGCTTAGAATATACCCGGTCCATGGAACACCTGGACCTGTAAGCCCACTTGACCGCAGTGCCTGCCTCAAGTGAGCAGAAATGATTTCCACGCAAGTGTCTCGCCACCCAATAGGTAAGCAGTTTCGTTGTGCGTCCCGCGGTCCCAGAGCCGAGAGAAACGCTCGTTGCTTGGTACGGTCCCAAAAAGGAGGGCGAGAGGAGAAAGGGCAGGCTCCTTGCTCAGAGTCGTCGGGGTGCTCTGGGGCCCCTCTCGTCCCAGAAAAGAAACGCAGAGAAAGAGAGGTCATTGACAAGGGAGAGGGAAGACTCTGGGCCTGTCCTCTCCGGGAGACAGGCCTCTGCAGGCCTGGCCGGGAGCCCAGGCCGAAGCCCGCAGGCCACCGGTGGGAAAGGCCGGGGTTCCCCTGACAGAAGGTGGAGGTGACGGCGATGGGAGACAGCATGTCTGTGAGCATTGCCGTGGGAGAGACCTGCAGGGCAAGGCCGGCCGGCCCTAGCTAGGCCCCCGCTTGAGGAGGCCTCGGGGACTTTGGTTGGCGAGGAAAGCCCCTCTTCAGACGGGTCTGGCAGCCTGGCCCAACCCAGACCCTTGGCCTGGGCCAGGTGAGCTATGGCATGGAGAGGGGGGCTCTCCCAGCAGCCCCAGAGCTGGCCCACGGGTCCCTTCCCCCACAGCCCCTTCTGCAAGGGGCCCTGCCCCTCCCCCTGCCTTAGAACTCAGCCCTCTGCCCCCCAGCAAGTGTCAGCCAGGAACTATTCCTATCCAACAGTGGCCCCTAGCGGTGGAAGTTTGGGCTCTGACTTTGGGCACCGGAGCCGCTCTCTTGTTCCTGGAGCTTCTTCTGTCTCTTGGCTTTTCACCAGACACACAGGAGGGAACAACTGTCCAGGACAGCATAGCAGAGCTTCTCTCCTAGCCCAGTCCCCTCCCAGCAGGCTCCACCCACGTCGGCCACCCCTTCCGTCGCGTCCCCGTGGCCTCCTGCTGGCATTCGGTGTATACATTTTGGAACCCCGCTTCCCCCAGCGCTGGAGGTTTTCCTGGCAGTGGACGCGCTCCCCGAAGTGCATCGGGTGGGTTTCGGCAGGATGCCTATTGGCCGCATCTGTCCCGGCACTGCCACTGGGGACAACTCCCGAGTGCAGAAAACGCCTCCCCTCCCCCCCAATCCATCACAACTGTCTTCCCACTCCCGGGCTTGGGCACCTCCCGCCAGTGGCCACCGTCTCCAGAGCCACCAGGAGGGGCGGGGTCGGGGCGAGTCTGCCGGGGGCGGGGTGAGTGGCGCCTGCGCGCCAGGGCGGCGCTGGGCGTGGCCGGCCCAGCGGGCCGGGGCGCCTGCGCCGTGCTCCCGGCTTGGCGGGCGTCAGAGGGCGGTCTACGGCTCTACGGCGGCGCGGGAGGCCTAGCGCTTGCCCCTCCCCCTCCCCCACCCCCACCCCGGGCGCCGTCTGGGCGCCCCGAAAGGAGGGGGTCAGGCGGAGGCAGCGGATGGAGCGAGAGGGGGCTTAGATCCCACAGGGCTGTCGGATGCGGCTCTCCCGCTGGCAGGTGTCGGCACTTTTGCTTCCCTCCGCGGTGAGGACCACGTTCTCCTCCCTCTCAGCTGACCTGGGCCGGTCCAACGAACCTGAGCGCAGGTGGTGCACCTGCGCTGGGGCTCAGGTCCCAGCTGGCACGGGGCCTGTCCAGAGACATGCAGAAGCCTGTCTCCCGAGCATGCACGCACTCAGTGCCAGGCTCAGCCGCCGCCAAAGTGACAGAAGAAGAGGCATACGTAGGGAGGCCCCCCCTGCAACCGACTCCCCCCCCACCCCGTACCCCGTGCAAGAGCACGGATTCCCAAGTAGAGCCCACTGGCAGGCCACTGAGGCCCGGAGCCACCTGCCATCAGCAGCGTAGTCCTGGGTGTCCCCGCAGCCCTCAGGAGCACCAGGGCCTGGGGCTTGATCGACCAGGCAGCTGCGCCTCGGCGAGAAGGCCTATCTGCTTTGGTTTGGAAATCTGGACAGTATCCCTGCGGCATTGCCCGCTATGGTAGCTTGGAACGGCAATCAATAGGAAAATCACCTGGTTGCGTGGCGTGCTGTGGCAGAGGGAAATGTGCTGAAGATGATGGGTTCTCCCTCTTTTTCCCCCAAAAACGGATGGGTACGACTCGAGTCACTGCCCAGACAACCCATACGTCCGCTTTGGACGGTCACGATGGCCGCTTAGAATATACCCGGTCCATGGAACACCTGGACCTGTAAGCCCACTTGACCGCAGTGCCTGCCTCAAGTGAGCAGAAATGATTTCCACGCAAGTGTCTCGCCACCCAATAGGTAAGCAGTTTCGTTGTGCGTCCCGCGGTCCCAGAGCCGAGAGAAACGCTCGTTGCTTGGTACGGTCCCAAAAAGGAGGGCGAGAGGAGAAAGGGCAGGCTCCTTGCTCAGAGTCGTCGGGGTGCTCTGGGGCCCCTCTCGTCCCAGAAAAGAAACGCAGAGAAAGAGAGGTCATTGACAAGGGAGAGGGAAGACTCTGGGCCTGTCCTCTCCGGGAGACAGGCCTCTGCAGGCCTGGCCGGGAGCCCAGGCCGAAGCCCGCAGGCCACCGGTGGGAAAGGCCGGGGTTCCCCTGACAGAAGGTGGAGGTGACGGCGATGGGAGACAGCATGTCTGTGAGCATTGCCGTGGGAGAGACCTGCAGGGCAAGGCCGGCCGGCCCTAGCTAGGCCCCCGCTTGAGGAGGCCTCGGGGACTTTGGTTGGCGAGGAAAGCCCCTCTTCAGACGGGTCTGGCAGCCTGGCCCAACCCAGACCCTTGGCCTGGGCCAGGTGAGCTATGGCATGGAGAGGGGGGCTCTCCCAGCAGCCCCAGAGCTGGCCCACGGGTCCCTTCCCCCACAGCCCCTTCTGCAAGGGGCCCTGCCCCTCCCCCTGCCTTAGAACTCAGCCCTCTGCCCCCCAGCAAGTGTCAGCCAGGAACTATTCCTATCCAACAGTGGCCCCTAGCGGTGGAAGTTTGGGCTCTGACTTTGGGCACCGGAGCCGCTCTCTTGTTCCTGGAGCTTCTTCTGTCTCTTGGCTTTTCACCAGACACACAGGAGGGAACAACTGTCCAGGACAGCATAGCAGAGCTTCTCTCCTAGCCCAGTCCCCTCCCAGCAGGCTCCACCCACGTCGGCCACCCCTTCCGTCGCGTCCCCGTGGCCTCCTGCTGGCATTCGGTGTATACATTTTGGAACCCCGCTTCCCCCAGCGCTGGAGGTTTTCCTGGCAGTGGACGCGCTCCCCGAAGTGCATCGGGTGGGTTTCGGCAGGATGCCTATTGGCCGCATCTGTCCCGGCACTGCCACTGGGGACAACTCCCGAGTGCAGAAAACGCCTCCCCTCCCCCCCAATCCATCACAACTGTCTTCCCACTCCCGGGCTTGGGCACCTCCCGCCAGTGGCCACCGTCTCCAGAGCCACCAGGAGGGGCGGGGTCGGGGCGAGTCTGCCGGGGGCGGGGTGAGTGGCGCCTGCGCGCCAGGGCGGCGCTGGGCGTGGCCGGCCCAGCGGGCCGGGGCGCCTGCGCCGTGCTCCCGGCTTGGCGGGCGTCAGAGGGCGGTCTACGGCTCTACGGCGGCGCGGGAGGCCTAGCGCTTGCCCCTCCCCCTCCCCCACCCCCACCCCGGGCGCCGTCTGGGCGCCCCGAAAGGAGGGGGTCAGGCGGAGGCAGCGGATGGAGCGAGAGGGGGCTTAGATCCCACAGGGCTGTCGGATGCGGCTCTCCCGCTGGCAGGTGTCGGCACTTTTGCTTCCCTCCGCGGTGAGGACCACGTTCTCCTCCCTCTCAGCTGACCTGGGCCGGTCCAACGAACCTGAGCGCAGGTGGTGCACCTGCGCTGGGGCTCAGGTCCCAGCTGGCACGGGGCCTGTCCAGAGACATGCAGAAGCCTGTCTCCCGAGCATGCACGCACTCAGTGCCAGGCTCAGCCGCCGCCAAAGTGACAGAAGAAGAGGCATACGTAGGGAGGCCCCCCCTGCAACCGACTCCCCCCCCCACCCCGTACCCCGTGCAAGAGCACGGATTCCCAAGTAGAGCCCACTGGCAGGCCACTGAGGCCCGGAGCCACCTGCCATCAGCAGCGTAGTCCTGGGTGTCCCCGCAGCCCTCAGGAGCACCAGGGCCTGGGGCTTGATCGACCAGGCAGCTGCGCCTCGGCGAGAAGGCCTATCTGCTTTGGTTTGGAAATCTGGACAGTATCCCTGCGGCATTGCCCGCTATGGTAGCTTGGAACGGCAATCAATAGGAAAATCACCTGGTTGCGTGGCGTGCTGTGGCAGAGGGAAATGTGCTGAAGATGATGGGTTCTCCCTTTTTTTCCCCCAAAAACGGATGGGTACGACTCGAGTCACTGCCCAGACAACCCATACGTCCGCTCTGGACGGTCACGATGGCCGCTTAGAATATACCCGGTCCATGGAACACCTGGACCTGTAAGCCCACTTGACCGCAGTGCCTGCCTCAAGTGAGCAGAAATGATTTCCACGCAAGTGTCTCGCCACCCAATAGGTAAGCAGTTTCGTTGTGCGTCCCGCGGTCCCAGAGCCGAGAGAAACGCTCGTTGCTTGGTACGGTCCCAAAAAGGAGGGCGAGAGGAGAAAGGGCAGGCTCCTTGCTCAGAGTCGTCGGGGTGCTCTGGGGCCCCTCTCGTCCCAGAAAAGAAACGCAGAGAAAGAGAGGTCATTGACAAGGGAGAGGGAAGACTCTGGGCCTGTCCTCTCCGGGAGACAGGCCTCTGCAGGCCTGGCCGGGAGCCCAGGCCGAAGCCCGCAGGCCACCGGTGGGAAAGGCCGGGGTTCCCCTGACAGAAGGTGGAGGTGACGGCGATGGGAGACAGCATGTCTGTGAGCATTGCCGTGGGAGAGACCTGCAGGGCAAGGCCGGCCGGCCCTAGCTAGGCCCCCGCTTGAGGAGGCCTCGGGGACTTTGGTTGGCGAGGAAAGCCCCTCTTCAGACGGGTCTGGCAGCCTGGCCCAACCCAGACCCTTGGCCTGGGCCAGGTGAGCTATGGCATGGAGAGGGGGGCTCTCCCAGCAGCCCCAGAGCTGGCCCACGGGTCCCTTCCCCCACAGCCCCTTCTGCAAGGGGCCCTGCCCCTCCCCCTGCCTTAGAACTCAGCCCTCTGCCCCCCAGCAAGTGTCAGCCAGGAACTATTCCTATCCAACAGTGGCCCCTAGCGGTGGAAGTTTGGGCTCTGACTTTGGGCACCGGAGCCGCTCTCTTGTTCCTGGAGCTTCTTCTGTCTCTTGGCTTTTCACCAGACACACAGGAGGGAACAACTGTCCAGGACAGCATAGCAGAGCTTCTCTCCTAGCCCAGTCCCCTCCCAGCAGGCTCCACCCACGTCGGCCACCCCTTCCGTCGCGTCCCCGTGGCCTCCTGCTGGCATTCGGTGTATACATTTTGGAACCCCGCTTCCCCCAGCGCTGGAGGTTTTCCTGGCAGTGGACGCGCTCCCCGAAGTGCATCGGGTGGGTTTCGGCAGGATGCCTATTGGCCGCATCTGTCCCGGCACTGCCACTGGGGACAACTCCCGAGTGCAGAAAACGCCTCCCCTCCCCCCCAATCCATCACAACTGTCTTCCCACTCCCGGGCTTGGGCACCTCCCGCCAGTGGCCACCGTCTCCAGAGCCACCAGGAGGGGCGGGGTCGGGGCGAGTCTGCCGGGGGCGGGGTGAGTGGCGCCTGCGCGCCAGGGCGGCGCTGGGCGTGGCCGGCCCAGCGGGCCGGGGCGCCTGCGCCGTGCTCCCGGCTTGGCGGGCGTCAGAGGGCGGTCTACGGCTCTACGGCGGCGCGGGAGGCCTAGCGCTTGCCCCTCCCCCTCCCCCACCCCCACCCCGGGCGCCGTCTGGGCGCCCCGAAAGGAGGGGGTCAGGCGGAGGCAGCGGATGGAGCGAGAGGGGGCTTAGATCCCACAGGGCTGTCGGATGCGGCTCTCCCGCTGGCAGGTGTCGGCACTTTTGCTTCCCTCCGCGGTGAGGACCACGTTCTCCTCCCTCTCAGCTGACCTGGGCCGGTCCAACGAACCTGAGCGCAGGTGGTGCACCTGCGCTGGGGCTCAGGTCCCAGCTGGCACGGGGCCTGTCCAGAGACATGCAGAAGCCTGTCTCCCGAGCATGCACGCACCCAGTGCCAGGCTCAGCCGCCGCCAAAGTGACAGAAGAAGAGGCATACGTAGGGAGGCCCCCCCTGCAACCGACTCCCCCCCCCACCCCGTACCCCGTGCAAGAGCACGGATTCCCAAGTAGAGCCCACTGGCAGGCCACTGAGGCCCGGAGCCACCTGCCATCAGCAGCGTAGTCCTGGGTGTCCCCGCAGCCCTCAGGAGCACCAGGGCCTGGGGCTTGATCGACCAGGCAGCTGCGCCTCGGCGAGAAGGCCTATCTGCTTTGGTTTGGAAATCTGGACAGTATCCCTGCGGCATTGCCCGCTATGGTAGCTTGGAACGGCAATCAATAGGAAAATCACCTGGTTGCGTGGCGTGCTGTGGCAGAGGGAAATGTGCTGAAGATGATGGGTTCTCCCTTTTTTTCCCCCAAAAACGGATGGGTACGACTCGAGTCACTGCCCAGACAACCCATACGTCCGCTCTGGACGGTCACGATGGCCGCTTAGAATATACCCGGTCCATGGAACACCTGGACCTGTAAGCCCACTTGACCGCAGTGCCTGCCTCAAGTGAGCAGAAATGATTTCCACGCAAGTGTCTCGCCACCCAATAGGTAAGCAGTTTCGTTGTGCGTCCCGCGGTCCCAGAGCCAAGAGAAACGCTCGTTGCTTGGTACGGTCCCAAAAAGGAGGGCGAGAGGAGAAAGGGCAGGCTCCTTGCTCAGAGTCGTCGGGGTGCTCTGGGGCCCCTCTCGTCCCAGAAAAGAAACGCAGAGAAAGAGAGGTCATTGACAAGGGAGAGGGAAGACTCTGGGCCTGTCCTCTCCGGGAGACAGGCCTCTGCAGGCCTGGCCGGGAGCCCAGGCCGAAGCCCGCAGGCCACCGGTGGGAAAGGCCGGGGTTCCCCTGACAGAAGGTGGAGGTGACGGCGATGGGAGAGAGCATGTCTGTGAGCATTGCCGTGGGAGAGACCTGCAGGGCAAGGCCGGCCGGCCCTAGCTAGGCCCCCGCTTGAGGAGGCCTCGGGGACTTTGGTTGGCGAGGAAAGCCCCTCTTCAGACGGGTCTGGCAGCCTGGCCCAACCCAGACCCTTGGCCTGGGCCAGGTGAGCTATGGCATGGAGAGGGGGGCTCTCCCAGCAGCCCCAGAGCTGGCCCACGGGTCCCTTCCCCCACAGCCCCTTCTGCAAGGGGCCCTGCCCCTCCCCCTGCCTTAGAACTCAGCCCTCTGCCCCCCAGCAAGTGTCAGCCAGGAACTATTCCTATCCAACAGTGGCCCCTAGCGGTGGAAGTTTGGGCTCTGACTTTGGGCACCGGAGCCGCTCTCTTGTTCCTGGAGCTTCTTCTGTCTCTTGGCTTTTCACCAGACACACAGGAGGGAACAACTGTCCAGGACAGCATAGCAGAGCTTCTCTCCTAGCCCAGTCCCCTCCCAGCAGGCTCCACCCACGTCGGCCACCCCTTCCGTCGCGTCCCCGTGGCCTCCTGCTGGCATTCGGTGTATACATTTTGGAACCCCGCTTCCCCCAGCGCTGGAGGTTTTCCTGGCAGTGGACGCGCTCCCCGAAGTGCATCGGGTGGGTTTCGGCAGGATGCCTATTGGCCGCATCTGTCCCGGCACTGCCACTGGGGACAACTCCCGAGTGCAGAAAACGCCTCCCCTCCCCCCCAATCCATCACAACTGTCTTCCCACTCCCGGGCTTGGGCACCTCCCGCCAGTGGCCACCGTCTCCAGAGCCACCAGGAGGGGCGGGGTCGGGGCGAGTCTGCCGGGGGCGGGGTGAGTGGCGCCTGCGCGCCAGGGCGGCGCTGGGCGTGGCCGGCCCAGCGGGCCGGGGCGCCTGCGCCGTGCTCCCGGCTTGGCGGGCGTCAGAGGGCGGTCTACGGCTCTACGGCGGCGCGGGAGGCCTAGCGCTTGCCCCTCCCCCTGCCCCACACCCACCCCGGGCGCCGTCTGGGCGCCCCGAAAGGAGGGGGTCAGGCGGAGGCAGCGGATGGAGCGAGAGGGGGCTTAGATCCCACAGGGCTGTCGGATGCGGCTCTCCCGCTGGCAGGTGTCGGCACTTTTGCTTCCCTCCGCGGTGAGGACCACGTTCTCCTCCCTCTCAGCTGACCTGGGCCGGTCCAACGAACCTGAGCGCAGGTGGTGCACCTGCGCTGGGGCTCAGGTCCCAGCTGGCACGGGGCCTGTCCAGAGACATGCAGAAGCCTGTCTCCCGAGCATGCACGCACCCAGTGCCAGGCTCAGCCGCCGCCAAAGTGACAGAAGAAGAGGCATACGTAGGGAGGCCCCCCCTGCAACCGACTCCCCCCCCCACCCCGTACCCCGTGCAAGAGCACGGATTCCCAAGTAGAGCCCACTGGCAGGCCACTGAGGCCCGGAGCCACCTGCCATCAGCAGCGTAGTCCTGGGTGTCCCCGCAGCCCTCAGGAGCACCAGGGCCTGGGGCTTGATCGACCAGGCAGCTGCGCCTCGGCGAGAAGGCCTATCTGCTTTGGTTTGGAAATCTGGACAGTATCCCTGCGGCATTGCCCGCTATGGTAGCTTGGAACGGCAATCAATAGGAAAATCATCTGGTTGCGTGGCGTGCTGTGGCAGAGGGAAATGTGCTGAAGATGATGGGTTCTCCCTCTTTTTCCCCCAAAAACGGATGGGTACGACTCGAGTCACTGCCCAGACAACCTATACGTCCGCTTTGGACGGTCACGATGGCCGCTTAGAATATACCCGGTCCATGGAACACCTGGACCTGTAAGCCCACTTGACCGCAGTGCCTGCCTCAAGTGAGCAGAAATGATACCCACGCAAGTGTCTCGCCACCCAATAGGTAAGCAGTTTCGTTGTGCGTCCCGCGGCCCCAGAGCCGAGAGAAATGCTCGTTGCTTGGTACGGTCCCAAAAAGGAGGGCGAGAGGAGAAAGGGCAGGCTCCTTGCTCAGAGTCGTCGGGGTGCTCTGGGGCCCCTCTCGTCCCAGAAAAGAAACGCAGAGAAAGAGAGGTCATTGACAAGGGAGAGGGGAGACTCTGGGCCTGTCCTCTCCGGGAGACAGGCCTCTGCAGGCCTGGCCAGGAGCCCAGGCCGAAGCCCGCAGGCCACCGGTGGGAAAGGCCGGGGTTCCCCTGACAGAAGGTGGAGGTGACGGCGATGGGAGACAGCATGTCTGTGAGCATTGCCGTGGGAGAGACCTGCAGGGCAAGGCCGGCCGGCCCTAGCTAGGCCCCCGCTTGAGGAGGCCTCGGGGACTTTGGTTGGCGAGGAAAGCCCCTCTTCAGACGGGTCTGGCAGCCTGGCCCAACCCAGACCCTTGGCCTGGGCCAGGTGAGCTATGGCATGGAGAGGGGGGCTCTCCCAGCAGCCCCAGAGCTGGCCCACGGGTCCCTTCCCCCACAGCCCCTTCTGCAAGGGGCCCTGCCCCTCCCCCTGCCTTAGAACTCAGCCCTCTGCCCCCAGCAAGTGTCAGCCAGGAACTATTCCTATCCAACAGTGGCCCCTAGCGGTGGAAGTTTGGGCTCTGACTTTGGGCACCGGAGCCGCTCTCTTGTTCCTGGAGCTTCTTCTGTCTCTTGGCTTTTCACCAGACACACAGGAGGGAACAACTGTCCAGGACAGCATAGCAGAGCTTCTCTCCTAGCCCAGTCCCCTCCCAGCAGGCTCCACCCACGTCGGCCACCCCTTCCGTCGCGTCCCCGTGGCCTCCTGCTGGCATTCGGTGTATACATTTTGGAACCCCGCTTCCCCCAGCGCTGGAGGTTTTCCTGGCAGTGGACGCGCTCCCCGAAGTGCATCGGGTGGGTTTCGGCAGGATGCCTATTGGCCGCATCTGTCCCGGCACTGCCACTGGGGACAACTCCCGAGTGCAGAAAACGCCTCCCCTCCCCCCCAATCCATCACAACTGTCTTCCCACTCCCGGGCTTGGGCACCTCCCGCCAGTGGCCACCGTCTCCAGAGCCACCAGGAGGGGCGGGGTCGGGGCGAGTCTGCCGGGGGCGGGGTGAGTGGCGCCTGCGCGCCAGGGCGGCGCTGGGCGTGGCCGGCCCAGCGGGCCGGGGCGCCTGCGCCGTGCTCCCGGCTTGGCGGGCGTCAGAGGGCGGTCTACGGCTCTACGGCGGCGCGGGAGGCCTAGCGCTTGCCCCTCCCCCTCCCCCACCCCCACCCCGGGCGCCGTCTGGGCGCCCCGAAAGGAGGGGGGTCAGGCGGAGGCAGCGGATGGAGCGAGAGGGGGCTTAGATCCCACAGGGCTGTCGGATGCGGCTCTCCCGCTGGCAGGTGTCGGCACTTTTGCTTCCCTCCGCGGTGAGGACCACGTTCTCCTCCCTCTCAGCTGACCTGGGCCGGTCCAACGAACCTGAGCGCAGGTGGTGCACCTGCGCTGGGGCTCAGGTCCCAGCTGGCACGGGGCCTGTCCAGAGACATGCAGAAGCCTGTCTCCCGAGCATGCACGCACTCAGTGCCAGGCTCAGCCGCCGCCAAAGTGACAGAAGAAGAGGCATACGTAGGGAGGCCCCCCCTGCAACCGACTCCCCCCCCACCCCGTACCCCGTGCAAGAGCACGGATTCTCAAGTAGAGCCCACTGGCAGGCCACTGAGGCCCGGAGCCACCTGCCATCAGCAGCGTAGTCCTGGGTGTCCCCGCAGCCCTCAGGAGCACCAGGGCCTGGGGCTTGATCGACCAGGCAGCTGCGCCTCGGCGAGAAGGCCTATCTGCTTTGGTTTGGAAATCTGGACAGTATCCCTGCGGCATTGCCCGCTATGGTAGCTTGGAACGGCAATCAATAGGAAAATCACCTGGTTGCGTGGCGTGCTGTGGCAGAGGGAAATGTGCTGAAGATGATGGGTTCTCCCTTTTTTTCCCCCAAAAACGGATGGGTACGACTCGAGTCACTGCCCAGACAACCCATACGTCCGCTCTGGACGGTCACGATGGCCGCTTAGAATATACCCGGTCCATGGAACACCTGGACCTGTAAGCCCACTTGACCGCAGTGCCTGCCTCAAGTGAGCAGAAATGATTTCCACGCAAGTGTCTCGCCACCCAATAGGTAAGCAGTTTCGTTGTGCGTCCCGCGGTCCCAGAGCCGAGAGAAACGCTCGTTGCTTGGTACGGTCCCAAAAAGGAGGGCGAGAGGAGAAAGGGCAGGCTCCTTGCTCAGAGTCGTCGGGGTGCTCTGGGGCCCCTCTCGTCCCAGAAAAGAAACGCAGAGAAAGAGAGGTCATTGACAAGGGAGAGGGAAGACTCTGGGCCTGTCCTCTCCGGGAGACAGGCCTCTGCAGGCCTGGCCGGGAGCCCAGGCCGAAGCCCGCAGGCCACCGGTGGGAAAGGCCGGGGTTCCCCTGACAGAAGGTGGAGGTGACGGCGATGGGAGACAGCATGTCTGTGAGCATTGCCGTGGGAGAGACCTGCAGGGCAAGGCCGGCCGGCCCTAGCTAGGCCCCCGCTTGAGGAGCCTCGGGGACTTTGGTTGGCGAGGAAAGCCCCTCTTCAGACGGGTCTGGCAGCCTGGCCCAACCCAGACCCTTGGCCTGGGCCAGGTGAGCTATGGCATGGAGAGGGGGGCTCTCCCAGCAGCCCCAGAGCTGGCCCACGGGTCCCTTCCCCCACAGCCCCTTCTGCAAGGGGCCCTGCCCCTCCCCCTGCCTTAGAACTCAGCCCTCTGCCCCCCAGCAAGTGTCAGCCAGGAACTATTCCTATCCAACAGTGGCCCCTAGCGGTGGAAGTTTGGGCTCTGACTTTGGGCACCGGAGCCGCTCTCTTGTTCCTGGAGCTTCTTCTGTCTCTTGGCTTTTCACCAGACACACAGGAGGGAACAACTGTCCAGGACAGCATAGCAGAGCTTCTCTCCTAGCCCAGTCCCCTCCCAGCAGGCTCCACCCACGTCGGCCACCCCTTCCGTCGCGTCCCCGTGGCCTCCTGCTGGCATTCGGTGTATACATTTTGGAACCCCGCTTCCCCCAGCGCTGGAGGTTTTCCTGGCAGTGGATGCGCTCCCCGAAGTGCATCGGGTGGTTTCGGCAGGATGCCTATTGGCCGCATCTGTCCCGGCACTGCCACTGGGGACAATCCATCACAACTGTCTTCCCACTCCCGGGCTTGGGCACCTCCCGCCAGTGGCCACCGTCTCCAGAGCCACCAGGAGGGGCGGGGTCGGGGCGAGTCTGCCGGGGGCGGGGTGAGTGGCGCCTGCGCGCCAGGGCGGCGCTGGGCGTGGCCGGCCCAGCGGGCCGGGGCGCCTGCGCCGTGCTCCCGGCTTGGCGGGCGTCAGAGGGCGGTCTACGGCTCTACGGCGGCGCGGGAGGCCTAGCGCTTGCCCCTCCCCCTCCCCCACCCCCACCCCGGGCGCCGTCTGGGCGCCCCGAAAGGAGGGGGTCAGGCGGAGGCAGCGGATGGAGCGAGAGGGGGCTTAGATCCCACAGGGCTGTCGGATGCGGCTCTCCCGCTGGCAGGTGTCGGCACTTTTGCTTCCCTCCGCGGTGAGGACCACGTTCTCCTCCCTCTCAGCTGACCTGGGCCGGTCCAACGAACCTGAGCGCAGGTGGTGCACCTGCGCTGGGGCTCAGGTCCCAGCTGGCACGGGGCCTGTCCAGAGACATGCAGAAGCCTGTCTCCCGAGCATGCACGCACCCAGTGCCAGGCTCAGCCGCCGCCAAAGTGACAGAAGAAGAGGCATACGTAGGGAGGCCCCCCCTGCAACCGACACCCCCCCCCACCCCGTACCCCGCGCAAGAGCACGGATTCCCAAGTAGAGCCCACTGGCAGGCCACTGAGGCCCGGAGCCACCTGCCATCAGCAGCGTAGTCCTGGGTGTCCCCGCAGCCCTCAGGAGCACCAGGGCCTGGGGCTTGATCGACCAGGCAGCTGCGCCTCGGCAAGAAGGCCTATCTGCTTTGGTTTGGAAATCTGGACAGTAATCCCTGCGGCATTGCCCGCTATGGTAGCTTGGAATGGCAATCAATAGGAAAATCACCTGGTTGCGTGGCGTGCTGTGGCAGAGGGAAATGTGCTGAAGATGATGGGTTCTCCCTTTTTTTCCCCCAAAAACGGATGGGTACGACTCGAGTCACTGCCCAGACAACCCATACGTCCGCTCTGGACGGTCACGATGGCCGCTTAGAATATTCCGGTCCATGGAACACCTGGACCTGTAAGCCCACTTGACCGCAGTGCCTGCCTCAAGTGAGCAGAAATGATTTCCACGCAAGTGTCTCGCCACCCAATAGGTAAGCAGTTTCGTTGTGCGTCCCGCGGTCCCAGAGCCGAGAGAAACGCTCGTTGCTTGGTACGGTCCCAAAAAGGAGGGCGAGAGGAGAAAGGGCAGGCTCCTTGCTCAGAGTCGTCGGGGTGCTCTGGGGCCCCTCTCGTCCAGAAAAGAAACGCAGAGAAAGAGAGGTCATTGACAAGGGAGAGGGAAGACTCTGGGCCTGTCCTCTCCGGGAGACAGGCCTCTGCAGGCCTGGCTGGGAGCCCAGGCCGAAGCCCGCAGGCCACCGGTGGGAAAGGCCGGGGTTCCCCTGACAGAAGGTGGAGGTGACGGCGATGGGAGACAGCATGTCTGTGAGCATTGCCGTGGGAGAGACCTGCAGGGCAAGGCCGGCCGGCCCTAGCTAGGCCCCCGCTTGAGGAGGCCTCGGGGACTTTGGTTGGCGAGGAAAGCCCCTCTTCAGACGGGTCTGGCAGCCTGGCCCAACCCAGACCCTTGGCCTGGGCCAGGTGAGCTATGGCATGGAGAGGGGGCTCTCCCAGCAGCCCCAGAGCTGGCCCACGGGTCCCTTCCCCCACAGCCCCTTCTGCAAGGGGCCCTGCCCTCCCCCTGCCTTAGAACTCAGCCCTCTGCCCCCCAGCAAGTGTCAGCCAGGAACTATTCCTATCCAACAGTGGCCCCTAGCGGTGGAAGTTTGGGCTCTGACTTTGGGCACCGGAGCCGCTCTCTTGTTCCTGGAGCTTCTTCTGTCTCTTGGCTTTTCACCAGACACACAGGAGGGAACAACTGTCCAGGACAGCATAGCAGAGCTTCTCTCCTAGCCCAGTCCCCTCCCAGCAGGCTCCACCCACGTCGGCCACCCCTTCCGTCGCGTCCCCGTGGCCTCCTGCTGGCATTCGGTGTATACATTTTGGAACCCCGCTTCCCCCAGCGCTGGAGGTTTTCCTGGCAGTGGACGCGCTCCCCGAAGTGCATCGGGTGGGTTTCGGCAGGATGCCTATTGGCCGCATCTGTCCCGGCACTGCCACTGGGGGACAACTCCCGAGTGCAGAAAACGCCTCCCCTCCCCCCAATCCATCACAACTGTCTTCCCACTCCCGGGCTTGGGCACCTCCCGCCAGTGGCCACCGTCTCCAGAGCCACCAGGAGGGGCGGGGTCGGGGCGAGTCTGCCGGGGGCGGGGTGAGTGGCGCCTGCGCGCCAGGGCGGCGCTGGGCGTGGCCGGCCCAGCGGGCCGGGGCGCCTGCGCCGTGCTCCCGGCTTGGCGGGCGTCAGAGGGCGGTCTACGGCTCTACGGCGGCGCGGGAGGCCTAGCGCTTGCCCCTCCCCCTCCCCCACCCCCACCCCGGGCGCCGTCTGGGCGCCCCGAAAGGAGGGGGTCAGGCGGAGGCAGCGGATGGAGCGAGAGGGGGCTTAGATCCCACAGGGCTGTCGGATGCGGCTCTCCCGCTGGCAGGTGTCGGCACTTTTGCTTCCCTCCGCGGTGAGGACCACGTTCTCCTCCCTCTCAGCTGACCTGGGCCGGTCCAACGAACCTGAGCGCAGGTGGTGCACCTGCGCTGGGGCTCAGGTCCCAGCTGGCACGGGGCCTGTCCAGAGACATGCAGAAGCCTGTCTCCCGAGCATGCACGCACTCAGTGCCAGGCTCAGCCGCCGCCAAAGTGACAGAAGAAGAGGCATACGTAGGGAGGCCCCCCCTGCAACCGACTCCCCCCCCAACCCCGTACCCCGTGCAAGAGCACGGATTCCCAAGTAGAGCCCACTGGCAGGCCACTGAGGCCCGGAGCCACCTGCCATCAGCAGCGTAGTCCTGGGTGTCCCCGCAGCCCTCAGGAGCACCAGGGCCTGGGGCTTGATCGACCAGGCAGCTGCGCCTCGGCGAGAAGGCCTATCTGCTTTGGTTTGGAAATCTGGACAGTATCCCTGCGGCATTGCCCGCTATGGTAGCTTGGAACGGCAATCAATAGGAAAATCACCTGGTTGCGTGGCGTGCTGTGGCAGAGGGAAATGTGCTGAAGATGATGGGTTCTCCCTTTTTTTCCCCCAAAAACGGATGGGTACGACTCGAGTCACTGCCCAGACAACCCATACGTCCGCTTTGGACGGTCACGATGGCCGCTTAGAATATACCCGGTCCGTGGAACACCTGGACCTGTAAGCCCACTTGACCGCAGTGCCTGCCTCAAGTGAGCAGAAATGATTTCCACGCAAGTGTCTCGCCACCCAATAGGTAAGCAGTTTCGTTGTGCGTCCCGCGGTCCCAGAGCCGAGAGAAACGCTCGTTGCTTGGTACGGTCCCAAAAAGGAGGGCGAGAGGAGAAAGGGCAGGCTCCTTGCTCAGAGTCGTCGGGGTGCTCTGGGGCCCCTCTCGTCCAGAAAAGAAACGCAGAGAAAGAGAGGTCATTGACAAGGGAGAGGGGAGACTCTGGGCCTGTCCTCTCCGGGAGACAGGCCTCTGCAGGCCTGGCCAGGAGCCCAGGCCGAAAGCCCGCAGGCCACCGGTGGGAAAGGCCGGGGTTCCCCTGACAGAAGGTGGAGGTGACGGCGATGGGAGACAGCATGTCTGTGAGCATTGCCGTGGGAGAGACCTGCAGGGCAAGGCCGGCTGGCCCTAGCTAGGCCCCCGCTTGAGGAGGCCTCGGGGACTTTGGTTGGCGAGGAAAGCCCCTCTTCAGACGGGTCTGGCAGCCTGGCCCAACCCAGACCCTTGGCCTGGGCCAGGTGAGCTATGGCATGGAGAGGGGGGCTCTCCCAGCAGCCCCAGAGCTGGCCCACGGGTCCCTTCCCCCACAGCCCCTTCTGCAAGGGCCCTGCCCCTCCCCCTGCCTTAGAACTCAGCCCTCTGCCCCCCAGCAAGTGTCAGCCAGGAACTATTCCTATCCAACAGTGGCCCCTAGCGGTGGAAGTTTGGGCTCTGACTTTGGGCACCGGAGCCGCTCTCTTGTTCCTGGAGCTTCTTCTGTCTCTTGGCTTTTCACCAGACACACAGGAGGGAACAACTGTCCAGGACAGCATAGCAGAGCTTCTCTCCTAGCCCAGTCCCCTCCCAGCAGGCTCCACCCACGTCGGCCACCCCTTCCGTCGCGTCCCCGTGGCCTCCTGCTGGCATTCGGTGTATACATTTTGGAACCCCGCTTCCCCCAGCGCTGGAGGTTTTCCTGGCAGTGGACGCGCTCCCCGAAGTGCATCGGGTGGGTTTCGGCAGGATGCCTATTGGCCGCATCTGTCCCGGCACTGCCACTGGGGACAACTCCCGAGTGCAGAAAACGCCTCCCCTCCCCCCCAATCCATCACAACTGTCTTCCCACTCCCGGGCTTGGCACCTCCCGCCAGTGGCCACCGTCTCCAGAGCCACCAGGAGGGGCGGGGTCGGGGCGAGTCTGCCGGGGGCGGGGTGAGTGGCGCCTGCGCGCCAGGGCGGCACTGGGCGTGGCCGGCCCAGCGGGCCGGGGCGCCTGCGCCGTGCTCCCGGCTTGGCGGGCGTCAGAGGGCGGTCTACGGCTCTACGGCGGCGCGGAAGGCCTAGCGCTTGCCCCTCCCCCCTCCCCCACCCCCACCCCGGGCGCCGTCTGGGCGCCCCAAAAGGAGGGGGTCAGGCGGAGGCAGCGGATGGAGCGAGAGGGGGCTTAGATCCCACAGGGCTGTCGGATGCGGCTCTCCCGCTGGCAGGTGTCGGCACTTTTGCTTCCCTCCACGGTGAGGACCACGTTCTCCTCCCTCTCAGCTGACCTGGGCCGGTCCAACGAACCTGAGCGCAGGTGGTGCACCTGCGCTGGGGCTCAGGTCCCAGCTGGCACGGGGCCTGTCCAGAGACATGCAGAAGCCTGTCTCCCGAGCATGCACGCACTCAGTGCCAGGCTCAGCCGCCGCCAAAGTGACAGAAGAAGAGGCATGTGTAGGGAGGCCCCCCCTGCAACCGACTCCCCACCCCCACCCCGTACCCCGTGCAAGAGCACGGATTCCCAAGTAGAGCCCACTGGCAGGCCACTGAGGCCCGGAGCCACCTGCCATCAGCAGCGTAGTCCTGGGTGTCCCCGCAGCCCTCAGGAGCACCAGGGCCTGGGGCTTGATCGACCAGGCAGCTGCGCCTCGGCGAGAAGGCCTATCTGCTTTGGTTTGGAAATCTGGACAGTATCCCTGCGGCATTGCCCGCTATGGTAGCTTGGAACGGCAATCAATAGGAAAATCACCTGGTTGCGTGGCGTGCTGTGGCAGAGGGAAATGTGCTGAAGATGATGGGTTCTCCCTTTTTTTCCCCCAAAAACGGATGGGTACGACTCGAGTCACTGCCCAGACAACCCATACGTCCGCTCTGGACGGTCACGATGGCCGCTTAGAATATACCCGGTCCATGGAACACCTGGACCTGTAAGCCCACTTGACCGCAGTGCCTGCCTCAAGTGAGCAGAAATGATTTCCACGCAAGTGTCTCGCCACCCAATAGGTAAGCAGTTTCGTTGTGCGTCCCGCGGTCCCAGAGCCGAGAGAAACGCTCGTTGCTTGGTACGGTCCCAAAAGGAGGGCGAGAGGAGAAAGGGCAGGCTCCTTGCTCAGAGTCGTCGGGGTGCTCTGGGGCCCCTCTCGTCCCAGAAAAGAAACGCAGAGAAAGAGAGGTCATTGACAAGGGAGAGGGAAGACTCTGGGCCTGTCCTCTCCGGGAGACAGGCCTCTGCAGGCCTGGCCGGGAGCCCAGGCCGAAGCCCGCAGGCCACCGGTGGGAAAGGCCGGGGTTCCCCTGACAGAAGGTGGAGGTGACGGCGATGGGAGACAGCATGTCTGTGAGCATTGCCGTGGGAGAGACCTGCAGGGCAAGGCCGGCCGGCCCTAGCTAGGCCCCCGCTTGAGGAGGCCTCGGGGACTTTGGTTGGCGAGGAAAGCCCCTCTTCAGACGGGTCTGGCAGCCTGGCCCAACCCAGACCCTTGGCCTGGGCCAGGTGAGCTATGGCATGGAGAGGGGGGCTCTCCCAGCAGCCCCAGAGCTGGCCCACGGGTCCCTTCCCCCACAGCCCCTTCTGCAAGGGGCCCTGCCCCTCCCCCTGCCTTAGAACTCAGCCCTCTGCCCCCCAGCAAGTGTCAGCCAGGAACTATTCCTATCCAACAGTGGCCCCTAGCGGTGGAAGTTTGGGCTCTGACTTTGGGCACCGGAGCCGCTCTCTTGTTCCTGGAGCTTCTTCTGTCTCTTGGCTTTTCACCAGACACACAGGAGGGAACAACTGTCCAGGACAGCATAGCAGAGCTTCTCTCCTAGCCCAGTCCCCTCCCAGCAGGCTCCACCCACGTCGGCCACCCCTTCCGTCGCGTCCCCGTGGCCTCCTGCTGGCATTCGGTGTATACATTTTGGAACCCCGCTTCCCCCAGCGCTGGAGGTTTTCCTGGCAGTGGACGCGCTCCCCGAAGTGCATCGGGTGGGTTTCGGCAGGATGCCTATTGGCCGCATCTGTCCCGGCACTGCCACTGGGGACAACTCCCGAGTGCAGAAAACGCCTCCCCTCCCCCCCAATCCATCACAACTGTCTTCCCACTCCCGGGCTTGGGCACCTCCCGCCAGTGGCCACCGTCTCCAGAGCCACCAGGAGGGGCGGGGTCGGGGCGAGTCTGCCGGGGGCGGGGTGAGTGGCGCCTGCGCGCCAGGGCGGCGCTGGGCGTGGCCGGCCCAGCGGGCCGGGGCGCCTGCGCCGTGCTACCGGCTTGGCGGGCGTCAGAGGGCGGTCTACGGCTCTACGGCGGCGCGGGAGGCCTAGCGCTTGCCCCTCCCCCTGCCCCACACCCACCCCGGGCGCCGTCTGGGTGCCCCGAAAGGAGGGGGTCAGGCGGAGGCAGCGGATGGAGCGAGAGGGGGCTTAGATCCCACAGGGCTGTCGGATGCGGCTCTCCCGCTGGCAGGTGTCGGCACTTTTGCTTCCCTCCACGGTGAGGACCACGTTCTCCTCCCTCTCAGCTGACCTGGGCGGTCCAACGAACCTGAGCGCAGGTGGTGCACCTGCGCTGGGGCTCAGGTCCCAGCTGGCACGGGGCCTGTCCAGAGACATGCAGAAGCCTGTCTTCCGAGCATGCACGCACTCAGTGCCAGGCTCAGCCGCCGCCAAAGTGACAGAAGAAGAGGCATGTGTAGGGAGGCCCCCCCTGCAACCGACTCCCCACCCCCACCCCGTACCCCGTGCAAGAGCACGGATTCCCAAGTAGAGCCCACTGGCAGGCCACTGAGGCCCGGAGCCACCTGCCATCAGCAGCGTAGTCCTGGGTGTCCCCGCAGCCCTCAGGAGCACCAGGGCCTGGGGCTTGATCGACCAGGCAGCTGCGCCTCGGCGAGAAGGCCTATCTGCTTTGGTTTGGAAATCTGGACAGTATCCCTGCGGCATTGCCCGCTATGGTAGCTTGGAACGGCAATCAATAGGAAAATCATCTGGTTGCGTGGCGTGCTGTGGCAGAGGGAAATGTGCTGAAGATGATGGGTTCTCCCTCTTTTTCCCCCAAAAACGGATGGGTACGACTCGAGTCACTGCCCAGACAACCTATACGTCCGCTTTGGACGGTCACGATGGCCGCTTAGAATATACCCGGTCCATGGAACACCTGGACCTGTAAGCCCACTTGACCGCAGTGCCTGCCTCAAGTGAGCAGAAATGATACCCACGCAAGTGTCTCGCCACCCAATAGGTAAGCAGTTTCGTTGTGCGTCCCGCGGCCCCAGAGCCGAGAGAAATGCTCGTTGCTTGGTACGGTCCCAAAAAGGAGGGCGAGAGGAGAAAGGGCAGGCTCCTTGCTCAGAGTCGTCGGGGTGCTCTGGGGCCCCTCTCGTCCCAGAAAAGAAACGCAGAGAAAGAGAGGTCATTGACAAGGGAGAGGGGAGACTCTGGGCCTGTCCTCTCCGGGAGACAGGCCTCTGCAGGCCTGGCCAGGAGCCCAGGCCGAAGCCCGCAGGCCACCGGTGGGAAAGGCCGGGGTTCCCCTGACAGAAGGTGGAGGTGACGGCGATGGGAGACAGCATGTCTGTGAGCATTGCCGTGGGAGAGACCTGCAGGGCAAGGCCGGCCGGCCCTAGCTAGGCCCCCGCTTGAGGAGGCCTCGGGGACTTTGGTTGGCGAGGAAAGCCCCTCTTCAGACGGGTCTGGCAGCCTGGCCCAACCCAGACCCTTGGCCTGGGCCAGGTGAGCTATGGCATGGAGAGGGGGGCTCTCCCAGCAGCCCCAGAGCTGGCCCACGGGTCCCTTCCCCCACAGCCCCTTCTGCAAGGGGCCCTGCCCCTCCCCCTGCCTTAGAACTCAGCCCTCTGCCCCCCAGCAAGTGTCAGCCAGGAACTATTCCTATCCAACAGTGGCCCCTAGCGGTGGAAGTTTGGGCTCTGACTTTGGGCACCGGAGCCGCTCTCTTGTTCCTGGAGCTTCTTCTGTCTCTTGGCTTTTCACCAGACACACAGGAGGGAACAACTGTCCAGGACAGCATAGCAGAGCTTCTCTCCTAGCCCAGTCCCCTCCCAGCAGGCTCCACCCACGTCGGCCACCCCTTCCGTCGCGTCCCCGTGGCCTCCTGCTGGCATTCGGTGTATACATTTTGGAACCCCGCTTCCCCCAGCGCTGGAGGTTTTCCTGGCAGTGGACGCGCTCCCCGAAGTGCATCGGGTGGGTTTCGGCAGGATGCCTATTGGCCGCATCTGTCCCGGCACTGCCACTGGGGACAACTCCCGAGTGCAGAAAACGCCTCCCCTCCCCCCCAATCCATCACAACTGTCTTCCCACTCCCGGGCTTGGGCACCTCCCGCCAGTGGCCACCGTCTCCAGAGCCACCAGGAGGGGCGGGGTCGGGGCGAGTCTGCCGGGGCGGGGTGAGTGGCGCCTGCGCGCCAGGGCGGCGCTGGGCGTGGCCGGCCCAGTGGGCCGGGGCGCCTGCGCCGTGCTCCCGGCTTGGCGGGCGTCAGAGGGCGGTCTACGGCTCTACGGCGGCGCGGGAGGCCTAGCGCTTGCCCCTCCCCCTGCCCCACACCCACCCCGGGCGCCGTCTGGGCGCCCCAAAAGGAGGGGGTCAGGCGGAGGCAGCGGATGGAGCGAGAGGGGGCTTAGATCCCACAGGGCTGTCGGATGCGGCTCTCCCCGCTGGCAGGTGTCGGCACTTTTGCTTCCCTCCGCGGTGAGGACCACGTTCTCCTCCCTCTCAGCTGACCTGGGCCGGTCCAACGAACCTGAGCGCAGGTGGTGCACCTGCGCTGGGGCTCAGGTCCCAGCTGGCACGGGGCCTGTCCAGAGACATGCAGAAGCCTGTCTCCCGAGCATGCACGCACTCAGTGCCAGGCTCAGCCGCCGCCAAAGTGACAGAAGAAGAGGCATACGTAGGGAGGCCCCCCCTGCAACCGACTCCCCCCCCCACCCCGTACCCCGTGCAAGAGCACGGATTCCCAAGTAGAGCCCACTGGCAGGCCACTGAGGCCCGGAGCCACCTGCCATCAGCAGCGTAGTCCCTGGGTGTCCCCGCAGCCCTCAGGAGCACCAGGGCCTGGGGCTTGATCGACCAGGCAGCTGCGCCTCGGCGAGAAGGCCTATCTGCTTTGGTTTGGAAATCTGGACAGTATCCCTGCGGCATTGCCCGCTATGGTAGCTTGGAACGGCAATCAATAGGAAAATCACCTGGTTGCGTGGCGTGCTGTGGCAGAGGGAAATGTGCTGAAGATGATGGGTTCTCCCTTTTTTTCCCCCAAAAACGGATGGGTACGACTCGAGTCACTGCCCAGACAACCCATACGTCCGCTCTGGACGGTCACGATGGCCGCTTAGAATATACCCCGTCCATGGAACACCTGGACCTGTAAGCCCACTTGACCGCAGTGCCTGCCTCAAGTGAGCAGAAATGATTTCCACGCAAGTGTCTCGCCACCCAATAGGTAAGCAGTTTCGTTGTGCGTCCCGCGGTCCCAGAGCCGAGAGAAACGCTCGTTGCTTGGTACGGTCCCAAAAAGGAGGGCGAGAGGAGAAAGGGCAGGCTCCTTGCTCAGAGTCGTCGGGGTGCTCTGGGGCCCCTCTCGTCCCAGAAAAGAAACGCAGAGAAAGAGAGGTCATTGACAAGGGAGAGGGAAGACTCTGGGCCTGTCCTCTCCGGGAGACAGGCCTCTGCAGGCCTGGCCGGGAGCCCAGGCCGAAGCCCGCAGGCCACCGGTGGGAAAGGCCGGGGTTCCCCTGACAGAAGGTGGAGGTGACGGCGATGGGAGACAGCATGTCTGTGAGCATTGCCGTGGGAGAGACCTGCAGGGCAAGGCCGGCCGGCCCTAGCTAGGCCCCCGCTTGAGGAGGCCTCGGGGACTTTGGTTGGCGAGGAAAGCCCCTCTTCAGACGGGTCTGGCAGCCTGGCCCAACCCAGACCCTTGGCCTGGGCCAGGTGAGCTATGGCATGGAGAGGGGGGCTCTCCCAGCAGCCCCAGAGCTGGCCCACGGGTCCCTTCCCCCACAGCCCCTTCTGCAAGGGGCCCTGCCCCTCCCCCTGCCTTAGAACTCAGCCCTCTGCCCCCAGCAAGTGTCAGCCAGGAACTATTCCTATCCAACAGTGGCCCCTAGCGGTGGAAGTTTGGGCTCTGACTTTGGGCACCGGAGCCGCTCTCTTGTTCCTGGAGCTTCTTCTGTCTCTTGGCTTTTCACCAGACACACAGGAGGGAACAACTGTCCAGGACAGCATAGCAGAGCTTCTCTCCTAGCCCAGTCCCCTCCCAGCAGGCTCCACCCACGTCGGCCACCCCTTCCGTCGCGTCCCCGTGGCCTCCTGCTGGCATTCGGTGTATACATTTTGGAACCCCGCTTCCCCCAGCGCTGGAGGTTTTCCTGGCAGTGGACGCGCTCCCCGAAGTGCATCGGGTGGGTTTCGGCAGGATGCCTATTGGCCGCATCTGTCCCGGCACTGCCACTGGGGACAACTCCCGAGTGCAGAAAACGCCTCCCCTCCCCCCCAATCCATCACAACTGTCTTCCCACTCCCGGGCTTGGGCACCTCCCGCCAGTGGCCACCGTCTCCAGAGCCACCAGGAGGGGCGGGGTCGGGGCGAGTCTGCCGGGGGCGGGGTGAGTGGCGCCTGCGCGCCAGGGCGGCGCTGGGCGTGGCCGGCCCAGCGGGCCGGGGCGCCTGCGCCGTGCTCCCGGCTTGGCGGGCGTCAGAGGGCGGTCTACGGCTCTACGGCGGCGCGGGAGGCCTAGCGCTTGCCCCTCCCCCTCCCCCACCCCCACCCCGGGCGCCGTCTGGGCGCCCCGAAAGGAGGGGGTCAGGCGGAGGCAGCGGATGGAGCGAGAGGGGGCTTAGATCCCACAGGGCTGTCGGATGCGGCTCTCCCGCTGGCAGGTGTCGGCACTTTTGCTTCCCTCCGCGGTGAGGACCACGTTCTCCTCCCTCTCAGCTGACCTGGGCCGGTCCAACGAACCTGAGCGCAGGTGGTGCACCTGCGCTGGGGCTCAGGTCCCAGCTGGCACGGGGCCTGTCCAGAGACATGCAGAAGCCTGTCTCCCGAGCATGCACGCACTCAGTGCCAGGCTCAGCCGCCGCCAAAGTGACAGAAGAAGAGGCATACGTAGGGAGGCCCCCCCTGCAACCGACTCCCCCCCCCACCCCGTACCCCGTGCAAGAGCACGGATTCCCAAGTAGAGCCCACTGGCAGGCCACTGAGGCCCGGAGCCACCTGCCATCAGCAGCGTAGTCCTGGGTGTCCCCGCAGCCCTCAGGAGCACCAGGGCCTGGGGCTTGATCGACCAGGCAGCTGCGCCTCGGCGAGAAGGCCTATCTGCTTTGGTTTGGAAATCTGGACAGTATCCCTGCGGCATTGCCCGCTATGGTAGCTTGGAACGGCAATCAATAGGAAAATCACCTGGTTGCGTGGCGTGCTGTGGCAGAGGGAATGTGCTGAAGATGATGGGTTCTCCCTTTTTTTCCCCCAAAAACGGATGGGTACGACTCGAGTCACTGCCCAGACAACCCATACGTCCGCTCTGGACGGTCACGATGGCCGCTTAGAATATACCCGGTCCATGGAACACCTGGACCTGTAAGCCCACTTGACCGCAGTGCCTGCCTCAAGTGAGCAGAAATGATTTCCACGCAAGTGTCTCGCCACCCAATAGGTAAGCAGTTTCATTGTGCGTCCCGCGGTCCCAGAGCCGAGAGAAACGCTCGTTGCTTGGTACGGTCCCAAAAAGGAGGGCGAGAGGAGAAGGGCAGGCTCCTTGCTCAGAGTCGTCGGGGTGCTCTGGGGCCCCTCTCGTCCCAGAAAAGAAACGCAGAGAAAGAGAGGTCATTGACAAGGGAGAGGGAAGACTCTGGGCCTGTCCTCTCCGGGAGACAGGCCTCTGCAGGCCTGGCCGGGAGCCCAGGCCGAAGCCCGCAGGCCACCGGTGGGAAAGGCCGGGGTTCCCCTGACAGAAGGTGGAGGTGACGGCGATGGGAGAGAGCATGTCTGTGAGCATTGCCGTGGGAGAGACCTGCAGGGCAAGGCCGGCCGGCCCTAGCTAGGCCCCCGCTTGAGGAGGCCTCGGGGACTTTGGTTGGCGAGGAAAGCCCCTCTTCAGACGGGTCTGGCAGCCTGGCCCAACCCAGACCCTTGGCCTGGGCCAGGTGAGCTATGGCATGGAGAGGGGGGCTCTCCCAGCAGCCCCAGAGCTGGCCCACGGGTCCCTTCCCCCACAGCCCCTTCTGCAAGGGGCCCTGCCCCTCCCCCTGCCTTAGAACTCAGCCCTCTGCCCCCCAGCAAGTGTCAGCCAGGAACTATTCCTATCCAACAGTGGCCCCTAGCGGTGGAAGTTTGGGCTCTGACTTTGGGCACCGGAGCCGCTCTCTTGTTCCTGGAGCTTCTTCTGTCTCTTGGCTTTTCACCAGACACACAGGAGGGAACAACTGTCCAGGACAGCATAGCAGAGCTTCTCTCCTAGCCCAGTCCCCTCCCAGCAGGCTCCACCCACGTCGGCCACCCCTTCCGTCGCGTCCCCGTGGCCTCCTGCTGGCATTCGGTGTATACATTTTGGAACCCCGCTTCCCCCAGCGCTGGAGGTTTTCCTGGCAGTGGACGCGCTCCCCGAAGTGCATCGGGTGGGTTTCGGCAGGATGCCTATTGGCCGCATCTGTCCCGGCACTGCCACTGGGGACAACTCCCGAGTGCAGAAAACGCCTCCCCTCCCCCCCAATCCATCACAACTGTCTTCCCACTCCTGGGCTTGGGCACCTCCCGCCAGTGGCCACCGTCTCCAGAGCCACCAGGAGGGGCGGGGTCGGGGCGAGTCTGCCGGGGGCGGGGTGAGTGGCGCCTGCGCGCCAGGGCGGCGCTGGGCGTGGCCGGCCCAGCGGGCCGGGGCGCCTGCGCCGTGCTACCGGCTTGGCGGGCGTCAGAGGGCGGTCTACGGCTCTACGGCGGCGCGGGAGGCCTAGCGCTTGCCCCTCCCCCTCCCCCACACCCACCCCGGGCGCCGTCTGGGTGCCCCGAAAGGAGGGGGTCAGGCGGAGGCAGCGGATGGAGCGAGAGGGGGCTTAGATCCCACAGGGCTGTCGGATGCGGCTCTCCCGCTGGCAGGTGTCGGCACTTTTGCTTCCCTCCACGGTGAGGACCACGTTCTCCTCCCTCTCAGCTGACCTGGGCCGGTCCAACGAACCTGAGCGCAGGTGGTGCACCTGCGCTGGGGCTCAGGTCCCAGCTGGCACGGGGCCTGTCCAGAGACATGCAGAAGCCTGTCTTCCGAGCATGCACGCACTCAGTGCCAGGCTCAGCCGCCGCCAAAGTGACAGAAGAAGAGGCATGTGTAGGGAGGCCCCCCCTGCAACCGACTCCCCACCCCCACCCCGTACCCCGTGCAAGAGCACGGATTCCCAAGTAGAGCCCACTGGCAGGCCACTGAGGCCCGGAGCCACCTGCCATCAGCAGCGTAGTCCTGGGTGTCCCCGCAGCCCTCAGGAGCACCAGGGCCTGGGGCTTGATCGACCAGGCAGCTGCGCCTCGGCGAGAAGGCCTATCTGCTTTGGTTTGGAAATCTGGACAGTATCCCTGCGGCATTGCCCGCTATGGTAGCTTGGAACGGCAATCAATAGGAAAATCATCTGGTTGCGTGGCGTGCTGTGGCAGAGGGAAATGTGCTGAAGATGATGGGTTCTCCCTCTTTTTCCCCCAAAAACGGATGGGTACGACTCGAGTCACTGCCCAGACAACCTATACGTCCGCTTTGGACGGTCACGATGGCCGCTTAGAATATACCCGGTCCATGGAACACCTGGACCTGTAAGCCCACTTGACCGCAGTGCCTGCCTCAAGTGAGCAGAAATGATACCCACGCAAGTGTCTCGCCACCCAATAGGTAAGCAGTTTCGTTGTGCGTCCCGCGGCCCCAGAGCCGAGAGAAATGCTCGTTGCTTGGTACGGTCCCAAAAAGGAGGGCGAGAGGAGAAAGGGCAGGCTCCTTGCTCAAGAGTCGTCGGGGTGCTCTGGGGCCCCTCTCGTCCCAGAAAAGAAACGCAGAGAAAGAGAGGTCATTGACAAGGGAGAGGGGAGACTCTGGGCCTGTCCTCTCCGGGAGACAGGCCTCTGCAGGCCTGGCCAGGAGCCCAGGCCGAAGCCCGCAGGCCACCGGTGGGAAAGGCCGGGGTTCCCCTGACAGAAGGTGGAGGTGACGGCGATGGGAGACAGCATGTCTGTGAGCATTGCCGTGGGAGAGACCTGCAGGGCAAGGCCGGCCGGCCCTAGCTAGGCCCCCGCTTGAGGAGGCCTCGGGGACTTTGGTTGGCGAGGAAAGCCCCTCTTCAGACGGGTCTGGCAGCCTGGCCCAACCCAGACCCTTGGCCTGGGCCAGGTGAGCTATGGCATGGAGAGGGGGGCTCTCCCAGCAGCCCCAGAGCTGGCCCACGGGTCCCTTCCCCCACAGCCCCTTCTGCAAGGGGCCCTGCCCCTCCCCCTGCCTTAGAACTCAGCCCTCTGCCCCCCAGCAAGTGTCAGCCAGGAACTATTCCTATCCAACAGTGGCCCCTAGCGGTGGAAGTTTGGGCTCTGACTTTGGGCACCGGAGCCGCTCTCTTGTTCCTGGAGCTTCTTCTGTCTCTTGGCTTTTCACCAGACACACAGGAGGGAACAACTGTCCAGGACAGCATAGCAGAGCTTCTCTCCTAGCCCAGTCCCCTCCCAGCAGGCTCCACCCACGTCGGCCACCCCTTCCGTCGCGTCCCCGTGGCCTCCTGCTGGCATTCGGTGTATACATTTTGGAACCCCGCTTCCCCCAGCGCTGGAGGTTTTCCTGGCAGTGGACGCGCTCCCCGAAGTGCATCGGGTGGGTTTCGGCAGGATGCCTATTGGCCGCATCTGTCCCGGCACTGCCACTGGGGACAACTCCCGAGTGCAGAAAACGCCTCCCCTCCCCCCCAATCCATCACAACTGTCTTCCC